>NW_017308463.1:136022-159161 GCF_000935625.1 Nanorana parkeri | reverse complement strand
GTGTGTGTGTGTGTGTGTGTGTGTGTGTGTGTGTGTGTGTGTATGTATATGTGTATATATATATAACCCCACAGCTACTCCCCATGTGGGAAAAAGAACGTTCACCACACAATGTATTCTGCGGTGCTGCAGTGACAGATGGCCATGGTGATAAGTGTGTCTTAAAGTATATGGTTTATTGAAACACAACTCCTTCTCTAAATATGCAAAAATATTTGTGATTAGTGAATTGTAAATCTTCATTTGGGGCAACCAGCTACCAACATACTATATATTTTTTGTACTGGCCCAGGAGGCAGATACCCCTTGTCCCTTAACCCAGTCCTCCCCTGTCTGCATGGATTTAGGATCCCTAAGCACTGCAGAAAATGTTTCAAACTGGCCAAACCCACACTTGATTTAGTATTATATTTTAACATTAACTCAGGCAACAACCTCAACAGAAGCTTGTTGCCTAATTTTGTTAACTGCTGTATGCCCAAACTTTTTTTATTCAGGAACATTTTCTTTAAGGACTAGTGTATGTAGGTTTGTGAGATTGGATAAAGTAGATCTAAAGTCAATCATTACAATCTCATATAAGTGTTATCATGTTATTATAATTTCGAAAGTTGTTGCTGATCTTTTTTTATTCTGCAGGTTAAAATAAAATAATTCCCGGTGATCCTTCCATGAAGGTTTTTAAGCACTTCTTGCAATGGGATGATCTCCCAATTGGACTTGATAGAATCATTGTAAGGTCAGTCTGAGATTTGAGCTTTCATTTGTATTCCTTTATACAAATAAAGGTGAATGTATTCCAAATGCACATAAGTGCGAGGTAAATGCACAGCAAATACATAGTAAAGGCTTCTCAAATCTTAAAGACTCATGCATACTAGCCTTACGAATAACTAATACCAGAATTATAGCAATATTAGGCTCAGTTCATAAGGCTCGTATAACTTATGTGGCAGGTTTCAAAATTGGCACTATTTTCAGCCATATGACTGTTAATGCTGAAAATAATTATCTTTATAGTTTAGTAAATTCAGCTTGTTTGTGTTAATGCAGAAACTCACCACTCCAGTGTAGGGGATCCCAACTTTGTAGGTTTTGTCAGCATTAACAAACGACACCTTATTGATTATGTTGGATATTTCAGTTTGGCTGGTTGTAGATAACTCAATTCCTGCCAAAAGAAAACATGAAAATAAACAAGAGATCACGTACACCTTCAACCAATCAGGGTATTAGAAATAATCTAATCTTAAAGAGATGCTATAGTGTTTGTGTGTGTGTATATATGTGTGTGTGTTTTTAAGTCAGATAAAGGTGGAATATGACACACTTATATTATGTGTCCTCAATTATTGTTAGTGGGTAGAGTTTACACTCCTTTTCACATTTTCCAATTTTTCCTTACCTCCTGCTGAAAAAATTTTATTCACAGGGATCAGTAGCTCAAGCTGAAATTTACAAACAACTAAATAAGTCAGTGGCCACGCGCCCTTCTCCATCTGAATCCGTTGGAGGTTTTAGTCAGAGAGCACTCGTCTGCAAGGAGACAGTCACTGATGTACTCTCAGTTTAAATAACATGTACTGTAGATCTCTGGACATTCTTTATCATGTATTAAGTGTCCATTTGTAAAGCAAAGATTGTAGATATATATACAGTAAACAAAAAATATCAAAAATGTGTAAGCTAAAAAATATATTTTTAAATTAAACACATTACATTAACCCAGAACTTGTATATTTTCTCTTTAAATCTGCACTTCAGGTATGCAATATGTTGCATGCTTACATACAGTAGGTCCAGTCTGGCCAGATGTAGGTATGCATGTGCTATACCCGGTTGGCTGAGGATCTTATAAAGCACTGCAGTAGTCAGAGCTACCACATCTTGAGCTCAGTGTCTTATATAGAAGGACTGAGCTCTGTCAAAATGTTGACAATAAAATGCTGATACAAACAAAAGAAAAGCTGGCTATACTGTACACCGTAGATTCTCTATAATCATTTAATGAAGCTTGTACTTGTCACTGGTGTCCTGCCCAAGGTCCACTCTCTCCAATGTTTTTCGCCCAATCACGGGGCTTAGTCATAGAGGTCTTTATGACTATGCCCGTGATTGCGTGAAATGCGTCAGCTGGGGTGGACCTTAGGCGGGACACAAGTTATGTGGTACAAGCTTCAATAAACTATTCCAGTGGAACCCAGTGTATGGCCAGCTTTTCTTTTGTTTGTATGGGCTCATATTGGAGCCCTGAGCCACGGAGGAGCAGTGTTTCTTTTGTCTGTTCTCCTTGAATAAAAATGCTTTGGTTTATCTCTGCTGCTATTTAAAGAAGTACTGGGAGAGTATACTCTACCCAATACTTATGTGGGACAATGCTGCTATCACACACTGGCTCTATATTGTCACGATTTGGGGATCAGGGCACTGGGGCATGTGAGCTCCAGGTCTTGTGGAGCGGGTGAGGGTCACAGGCTGGAGAGATGGCCGGAATGCTGGTCACAGGAAACAGGAACTATGAGTCTGTGTGTTATCGGGGATGCACTTGAGGCGCAGGATCTAAGAAGGGCCGGGTCTTCGACAGAGCCTCTTATGGTGAGGACAGAGCCTACCAGGTTGCGGCCCTCTAGTGCACCCGCACAGACTCAGAGGACTGGTTGCAGCATCGGGGCACCGGACACAGGGGAGAAGCCTGTAGCCAGGCTGCAGTACAAGGCACTGAGGAACACAGGGGCAGAAGTCCAAACAGAGAGATGGGAACACCTAGACACAACAGAGAGACAGCACAACACGGCTATCCAGAGTTCACAGAGGAGTGAGGCTGCAGGTCAAGCAGCCACACCGGAGGAAGACAAAACGTCAGGTAAGCACAGGTGCGAGAGCCCCCGAGGAGATGATAACCATCCACTAGCAGGACTTCACTGGGAGCACGAGGGAATAACCGCAAACACAGGGGACATGCTAGCAGGTCATTGCTATGCCTGATGAAGGGACCCTGTGTGGCCCCGAAAGCGCTTGTGTAACGGACATGAGTTTGCAATAAAATCTACGAACTTTGATCCTATAAGGATTTGGTGTGCTGGTGACGTTTCTGCAATTATCTGTATTTGGCGGCGCCATCCGCAGTCATTCCGAGCACCCCTCCCCGATCACTGGGTCATACCGGTAAGCAGTGCAACTAGCCTTTTCTTTTTTTCTATGCTAGCAGGAAAGATGCACACAAGGGATGGTGCATACTACAGGGGCTCAGATATAGGGTGTACACACACAGTAAGACAGAACTAGAGGCACTCAAGGTAATATGCACAGGTTGATGTACAGGAAGACTTATACAGAAATACACTGAAAGCTGTGTGTAGAGGGAAACATGCGTAGCACAGCCACAGATGCACCGGACGCCACACGCCGCCCAGTCCTTAATAGTACTTTAAGGTTTTAGAATATGCTGAATAGTTTTTCTCTGTAATCATGTCCTGCTGATCCTTTCATCTCAGTAGAGGTGTTTCAGACAGTGTCTGTTTTAATAAAATAATAGACTTTCTGCAGTCCCTAGTGACACAAAACACCCATAATCGACTGTGTGATCTTTTCTAAGGCTTGAAATCAGATTAATGACCTATTATTAATGGCCAGAAAGGTACTTTGTTACTCTGAAGTTGAAATATCAATGCTATTTCTTTTTTAACATCCTATATCCATTACATGTCCCATTTCTAAGTGTGACGGAAGAAAGTTAAAACGGACCTTACCCATATCTTTAAAATAACAACAAACACACCTTTAGAAATGTTTAGTAATGAAAATCTACAAACACATACTTCTAGATAATCCCAGGCTTTGTATTCTTTGCATACTTTATTTCTCTTTTCTTCCACAGTCTTCTTAAAGTGGCCATGTTTACTAAGGGCAGATTACTAGCTCTCCTATTACTTCCTGGATTTCTGGCACATGTGACTAGACATGTGACTAGGACATGTGACCATGCACATCATCTCAGGGGAGGAAAATTCCTCTCACTGAGATCTCCTGAGATTACAGATGAGATTTCCCAGCAATGCTCTGCTGGTGACAAGGCAATCCCAACGTGCATTGCTTTGGCAAACTAAAGTCATTTTGCCCTTCCTAAGCAGGAAGTGAATGCTCTGCAAGTGTAAGTATTTCAAAATCACAGCATTTTACACCTGACATGTCTATGTTATTAATAATCATCATACATAGAGGGATGCATTGGTAGGATTTGATTTTAGTGTAAAGGTCCGCTTTAAGAGCAGAAGTTACCTGTTCCACTCTCAGTGATGGTGGCATTTACTCTCAGTACTTGCTCCATGTCAGTGCTTTTCAATTTAAAGTCTTCAGAGTTAACTTCTATGATATGACATCCAGATATATCCAGCTGAAAGGGAGACGCAGTAAGTGTTAGTGATCAAACAGCAGACCTCACAGATGAAAGTACATCTTTTTATGTGTTAGTGCATTTGAATCCCTACAATTCACTATGTACTTCTTACATTTTTCGGGGACCTTAGAAGTGACATTTCTGCACCTCAAGTCTCTCCTCTTACCTATAGTCTTTATCAGGGAACCTCACTATCCCAGCTGGATTTTTCATTCTCTTTATATTACGGAGAATGCAGCATGATAAGACTCCTCTACCCACAACAAATAAACCTGGCACAAACCATGATGGGTACTATGGCAAACTTCTCTCCAGAGACCCTGAGAGATTTAGGAAGCAGGTAATTCAGACCGCCATGGTCCACCCATTATTGACAGTCAATGGTGGGTGCACTGACCCTTCATTATGTAAAATGCATGCTTCCATAAAAATCAAAATATGACAACAGTGGATTTTACATGGATGGGGGGGTGGGGGAGGGGGATTTAACCTGCAATCTGCTGAAACTATCACTACTGTGTAATTAGTTATCAGAATCTATCTTGGATTATTAGAATGTGACAAGCTTTTTTAAATATAATAATCATATAATATACAATTGGTTTGTACTATTGTGTAAAAATGACTATTTAGAAATCACTGTGTTTTTTGGAGAGAAAGAGAAGCAAGGTTTATGTTTAGATAAAAACCCATTAAAGGTAGAGATTATGACAAGTCCTATGTCTTGCATTGGCCTTAGGAAGTATTGTTAAAATGCAAAATAAATCCTGGGATCAATTTTTATATGCTATTATACACCGTTATTAATAATAACAACACCTTAACTCCCAGACCTGAATGGTATTCGGGAGTCCGAAAAGCTTTCGGGGTATCTCCCGAATCCCATTTGGATCTGGGAGCCGAGTTGTTTTTATTAATAATAACAACTCAGCCCCCATACCCGAATGGCATTTGTGAGCTCCCGAATGATATTTGGACTCCCAAATACCATTTGGGTCTGGGAGCTGAGCTGTCATTATTATGAATAACAACACCTTGGCCCCCAGACCTGAATGGCATTCTGGAGCTCACGAATAGCATTCATGGGCTCCCAAATGCTATTCAGGAATAGTGTTGTTGTAATGTTGTTATTATGACAGGCCTGGTCCTGAATGTCAACAAATGGGCAGAACAAGTTTCTAATAACAGACTTTGTCATGATGTGGTGTTTTTATTTACTGTTTACCCGGTACTCATTCACAAGGGGGGTGGCATCTGGGTGCCCCTTTTATGAAAGGGAGCACCCAGATGCAAATAAGCCCCCATGGACGCAGACTCCCACAACCACCGGGTCAGGGTTGTGGGGAAGAGGCCCTTGTTCCTTTATCGCCATGGGAACAAGGTGCTTTTCCAGGGGTTCCCCCCTTTGAAAAGCATCCTCCCCATGTCAAAGGCATGTGGCCTGGTATGGGGGGTCGCCCCCCCTCCCCCTTTCCTGCTCTGCCAGACCCCTCCTTTTTTTATGTGGGGTCCCACCTAACATTCCTACTAGACCTAAAGGGTCTTGTATCAGTGGGGGAACTGCACACTTTTTTTTTTTTGAAAGTTGAGGTTTAACAACAAATGTTAATTCCGAATGACATTAGGAAAGAAATTCGGATGCATTAGAATCTTTCGTTATCCGAAATTTGGATACATTCGGATCTGAATGTCAGAATTTCAATTCGGAATGAAACGAATTGCACATGTCTATTTTTTATAAACCAGCAGAGAGTTTTACTGAGGCTGGCTGTGAGAGAAAGGCTGGCTGCACGAAATAGTTCAGTACACATTTTCAAATTCCGCCAGGTATCCCTTTGAGCTGCAGCAGCTTAATTCTTGCATGAAACTTTTGGGCAGTGAAAAGAACAGGCTTAAGTTCACTGCTCTTGAACAATTTTATGACCTGGTAGTCAAAGAATGTCAGTTTCCATACACAGTCTTCATACACAGGTATTTTACCTTTTCCCTTTACAATTGCGTTGGTGTGCCTATGTTAGACTGGTTGGCATCTAATTTCTGTATTCATTATTCACCTGTAATTTTCCATTCTGTTGTGTTTACCTTTCCAGTGAAATCAACACAGATATCAGTTCTGACACGGTTATGTCGTCCCCACCACATTGCAATAGACTTTTGACACACATTCACTGTATAGGTTCCTTGAACTGGTTTCCCATAAGTGTATCTAAAAGACATAACATATTTACCATTTTGTACAATAGGTCATGTTCTCTCTACTGCAGTCACAATGTTGGATTTGCAGTACCCTTAATTTGATGGAATCCATGCATTAGTCCATATTCAATGATATTCAGACTCACCTTCCACACACACGAAGTGGGAACTGGTCACTGTCAAACATAACAACCTTAAGGAACTGAAGGGAAACTTCAAACTTTGGAAGAACTGTAGAAATATATTAATAGAAATCATGGATGGTGTAGATTATCAGTAATACATGTTTTTATTAGGACAGTTCCTCACCATATTCCTTCACAGTGAATTTATGGCCTCTGTTTTCAACCCGGATGGAGTATTCCCCCAATAGAGGCTCAGAGGAGAGAGGAAGGGAAAGCTCAGCCAATCCCTGACTGACGCTCACATTCAACCACTGAGCAATCCGGTTCTTTCCTGGATCCTTAAAAGCGGAAATAGTGTAGTTTAACAGGGCTTTTTACCTGCGTGCAAAGAACCACTAAATCGGTTATATAACTATGAGAATAGGTATATAACATCGACAATACTACATGAAATGTGTAGACAGGTTAAGCATAGATTCACTACCATGTGTTTTTAATATGCAATGCATATGCATTTCCATTAAGATGAGTAGAAACACATGTCAACCTTCATTGCAATACGTCAATGTGTGTTGTTAACCACACATCAATGCTTGTAAACAGGGCTATCCCTATGGTATTCGCCTCCAGGAAAGAAACATTGTAAATGAACATCGGTGTGAGCACACTTGCATTAACATGTTTACATGTGTTGACGTGCAATGAAGAGTGCACTACAATGCAGTAGGGGAAATTAAAGGAGAATTATGGGGTGAGTGAAAAACACTCATTCCTATAATTCAAGCTGACCTCTGACACTTAAGTTGCCCAGGTTGGCTCTATGATCGGGAAGTCAGTGAACACATACTGCCGATCACTGAGTTCCTGATCCTCTTCCTGCAGTCACAGCTTCCCGCAGGGATTACCTCTCCCCTCTCCGTTTCTCCAGCGCTGACTGAAGGAAAGGATGGGGTGGGGGGGGGGAGGGGGGCAGGAACAGGAAGTGGAGGGATCTCGACTGTATTGTTGGGATCTGTCCCGGTTGCAGTGCTGCTCTGTACTCTCATCATAATGCGGGCAATAGCCCGCTATATGCTGAGCTTTGGGTAACCAGAGGGCATTAGTATATGTCCTCCCGTGACCCTGAAGAGAACTATGGGCGAAAAAGGTTACCCAATGGTTCTCCTTTAAGGCAAAAAACAATGAATCTACCAATATGTATTCAGATTGTTGGGGAAGACCTGTGCAGACATGGGGAGAATACACAAACTCCATGTAGACAGGGTTTCAGGTTGAAGAGGTAAGAGTGCAAGTTATTCAGGCTCCATGCAACCTATAGTAGAAAAACAAATATAAATATAAAGTTACATTTTAACATACCTATCAAGTTTATTTAAATATGGCTTAAATATGTGTACCTGTATTTCTACAACTGGAAGCTGAAAGAGAAAGAAAAAAAGACAGGTGTTGAAACATACCATAACTATATTTGGTTTACACTTATTTGATGAAAAATGATTGACAAAGATGACAAATCTGGGTCTATTTAGGAAACAGTGAAGGTTTAGTATTATGGGCCAGTTCACACCATATCCAGTTGTGATGCAGTCCTTTTATTTTGACTGCTGCAGTCAAAATACATCACAATGATTTCCTATGGGCTTTCTTGCGCTTAATTCACACCATTGCAGTCCGTTCAGATGCAGTCAGAAAAAGTAATGCTTGTCCTATTTTACCTGCATCTAACTGCACGAAATGCACCAAAACGCAGTGCAAACGCATCAAAACACATTGAAACACAGTGCATAGATATTGGCATGAACACAGCTAGCAGGATCTCTGGCGGCCACTCCAGAGATGCATATCATCTACTTGACTTTCTCATAGGCTCAATTTGAAAAACTCCTGTGCCTTTGAGAAAGTCCTGTGGATGATACGCGTCAGGTGGGAGGAGCTGTGACATCATGTTTGTTCTTCCCCATATATTATACTTCTTCCAGGCTATGCCTGAGCCCATCTCAAGGAGCACACATTCTCTTTGAACTGGGCATGTAGGTTGGCAGATAGTCATTGCATGATCCAAAGCTTATAATCCCTTACCATATCTATGCTTTACAAGATATTGGTCATTGTTATTTACAGTATTTCCTTTAATTTTTCTACCCTTGTGATCCTATCTGACTTAGATACATCATAGTTTTTCTCCACTGCATACCTCTGGGAAATGTCCCCCCTCTCAAATGTACCATACCATCATACCTCTTGCTCATTTAATTCTACTCCCTTGTACCCGTACCTGATCTGACATCCAATACCAACTTCAATCCACTCCTATCCTGTCTAGTTTTTAGCCTCCCGCCCTTGGACCCCATTGTACCCCTCTATTTTTATATACCAAAAAGAAGTTTGCTCCATATTTCCACCATTTAACTTTTCTTGTGTACAGTGATTTTTTCGATACAGTATGCCTTACTTAGTAACTTGTAAGTTGTCTGTACTGTTTCACTTTTCTTACCTCTTTTCTGGCCCTTGTAAGTTCTTGTCATAAAGGGCAATTTGTTACAATATTTGCTCATATGTGGATATGCATTTGTTGTACTACTGCAAACTTTATCTTAAATATATCTTAAAAAGATATATTTTTAAAAATAAAATAAAAACAAGCATTCATTTTAAAGGCTGCAGTATATGCGGACAGTTTCTTTGTGTAAATCTGTAATGATGGCATGGTGACTTCAAATGAAAAACATATAGAAAGAGATTTTCTTATCGTGCACCTGGCAGATTGCTTTATTGGCCCTATAGTCGCCTATCCGGGGATGTTTTAGCAGACAAGTTGTGAATTAATTGGTATGTACCCCTTGCAAATGGTGTAGCGGTGTATTCCACAAAATGTGTAGAGCAGATCCCCTCTGAGAATATTAGTGGTATTTAGTATATAGGTTAAGAACATAATAACTAATATTTGGATAACAACTAATATGTGGATGTTTTTTTAAAACACTCATACGGGATAAGGGTGAAACATAATGAGTTGCTGTGCATTGGATGAACAATGGACATTATCATGATTCATGTGTTTTTTAAATGTTTATTGATTTTATAGGAGGTTATTGGTTTACAACAATAAAAACCAAAATTGTTTTAAAAAAGGCATCTTGTATGAGTTGATACCTTAAAAGTCTGTTCCTGTTGTTTTCCAATAAAACCTGAGCTCAGTTATGTGTCCAGCAACATTTTGAATGGTAAGAGTCAAATTTGCAGCAGCTTTCCATGTCTCCTAAACACCAGGATCAGGCTATTTTGTAACCACCTGAGGTCAGTGATCCACAGACAGTAAAGGTGCCCATACACTGCATGATTCTCGTACGAGATCCGCGG
Source organism: Nanorana parkeri (assembly GCF_000935625.1). NCBI lineage: Eukaryota > Metazoa > Chordata > Amphibia > Anura > Dicroglossidae > Nanorana > Nanorana parkeri. The sequence goes on along the minus strand of NW_017308463.1, from coordinate 149,084 downwards.
GAAATCCAGCGATCGTACGAGAATCGTGCAGTGTATGGAAGGCGTGCGACCGTTTCTACTGTAAGGTCACGCGACTATCGAGCATGTTGGAAAACCAGCCGAGAATCGTAGATTTTTGGCTGTTTTTTAACATGATAGAGGGATCACTGCTGAACAGGCCGGTGCATTGCAGTCATCGGGAGCCCGCCCCTCAGGGAGGCGGGGTTGCGATGATCGCAGGTACGATCTGCCTGTCCAAGATGGGCAGATTGTACATTTTTTTAAGTACTTTACAACCCTCGCAAGACTTTTGTCTTGCGAGGGTTGTAAAATGTATGGGCACCTTTAGAGCACAATGCAGGCTACACGCCACACATAGCCACATTGTTCCATCAGTCTGTTTCAGCAAGGGTTACCTTCACACCAGAGCATATTAAGGGCCCCATGATAGCACTAGAGATTCCTAGTATGTGTTATGAATATTTTAGGGTCTGTACTATGCTACCCACAACAAAAGTACTACAGCCAAATCACTTCTCACAGACAGATAATTGAAACTGAGTTGTGACTGTGAATAGTTTCTCTGTTAACCACATAAGGCTTAACAATTCTACACATGTTTATGACTGTTAGAGGCATGAGTTTGCTATAAAAAGTGTTGAAGGGTTGGACGGTAGTGATGGGCCGAACACCCCCATGTTCGTTTCGTATTCGAACACCTAAACGGCCCAAAAGTTCGAATATGAACTCAAACCTAATGCAAGTCAATGGGGGTCAATGGGGCTTTCGAAGATGATTGTCCCCTTTAAAAGTGCTTATATGCAAGTTATTGTCCATAAAATGTGTATGGGGATCCGGGTACTGCTCTGGGGGACAGTAATTAATGAAAAAAACAAATGTAAAAAATAACATTTTTAAAGGAGCAGTGATTTTAACATCACTTAAAGGGTAAGAATAATAAAAGAAATTCCTTCAAATATCGTGCCTGGGGGGTCCCCTTAACCTGCCTGTGAAGTGGTGGATCTGTAGGATGTATAGAACCTGCTGTAGCAAAACTGACATTTCTAAAAAAAAAACAAAACATTTTTTTTTACTCTAAAAGTGTGCAGTTCCTCCTCCCAAACAGGTCCTTGATCCGAGCATAGGCCTGGCGGGGCCAGAAAGGGCCACATCCCCTCGGCATTGGGAGGGTGTCCCCGTGCTGAAGGGGACAAGGGCCTCGTCCCCACAACCCTGACCCGGTGGTTGTGGGGGTCTGCGGGCAAGGGTGCTTATTTGCATTTGGGTACCCCTTTAATTAAGGGGGCACCCAGATGCCGCCCCCCTCTCTTGTGAATGAGTAATGGCCATGGTCTAACGGAGCTCCGCAATACCCGATCCCCAGAGAGCTATCTATAGCTCACAGAAGCACCCTGAGCGGCACCAGTGCAGCTGTCTCTCATCCCTGATACCGGGGACCCTGCGATGGGGATATGAGGAGGCAGAGTAAGTGGCAGAAAGACGCAAGAAAGCTACAACTGCAGAGACGGGGGCAGCCCAAGATGGCGGCCACACGGGGCACTCCGGAGCACTCTGCATCACAGCTCCTCCTTCCAGACACAAAGGACTCCTTGTCCCTGGACAGTCTCCCCATGACCCAGGGGGAAGAACCAGATGATTCCAGAGATGCAAACCTCCTGCAAAAAATTCGAGCCATGCTACATACTGAGCTGACGGCGACCTCTGAGAAGCTCACAGAGGCCCTAGGCTCCATGCTAGCTAGAAAACTAAATGCACTCCCACATAGGTTTGCACCCCTTAGACTTCGAACCCCACAGGGCAATATTACAGCAAACCCGAACAATATCCTTAATTTGTTCCAAGAAAATTTAACTAAGCTCTACTCTGCCTCTAATTCATTTGATGAACTCAAAGCGGACGCACTACTTAAGGACCTCCCATTCCCTACTATCCCCCCGGCATCACTTGACCAACTTCATCTAGAAATAACGGAAAAGGAAGTGCTGAATACAATCAAATCCCTTAAAATATCTAAAGCCCCCGACCCAGATGGGTTTTCAACCCTTTACTACAAAAAGTTGGCACCCATATTGGCACCTAGGTTAACGGACATGTATAATTAATTGCGCAAGGGGGACTCAGTACACCCCTCATCCCTGTTAGCGTACATTTCAATGGTACCGAAACCAGATAAGGACCCTCGAGACCCTGATAGCTATAGGCCTATGTCCCTCCTGAATGTGGACCTTAAAATACTGACGAAGATCATGGCTACACACGTATTAATGCATTCCTACCTGTGCTGTTCCATAAAGACGAGGTTGGCTTTATTCCATTGTGGCAGGCAGGGGATAATGTCAGGAAATTCATTCACTTAATACATGTACTCAGGACTAGGAACATCCCAGGATTGTTACTGTCCCTTGACATCCAGCGGGCATTTGACTCAGTCTCCTGGGATTACCTCCGGTATACATTACTCAAATGGGTCTTGATGGTCCTTTTCTTTCCTGGCTCCAAGCCTTATTTAATAACCCCACCATATTGGCACCTAGGTTAACGGACATGTATAATTCATTGCGCAAGGGGGACTCAGTACACCCCTCATCCCTGTTAGCTTACATTTCAATGGTAACGAAACCGGATAAGGACCCTCGAGACCCTGATAGATGTAGGCCTATATCCCTCCTGAATGTGGACCTTAAAATACTGACGAAGATCATGGCTACACACGTATTAATGCATTCCTACCTGTGCTGATCCATAAAGACCAGGTTGGCTTTATTCCATTGCGGCAGGCAGGGGATAATGTCAGGAAATTAATTCACTTAATACATGTACTCAGGACTAGGAACATCCCAGGATTGTTACTGTCCCTTGACATCCAGCGGGCATTTGACTCAGTCTCCTGGGATTACCTCCGGTAATTACCTTTCCAAAGGAACATCTTGTCGTTTATATGGCACCCACTACGCCCCAGGGTCCCAAGGTCCACATTATATAGGCACAGACGAGAAAGGGGGATAGGCCTTCCGAATATCCTTCTCTACTACCAAGCATCCCAACTGCTACCGCTAATTGCTATTCACCGCACAACTAATATCCCTCTATGGACCATGTTGGAAATTCCCCACTGCTCCCCAATTCCTTTACAAGCACTCCCCTGGTTACCAGCCGTAGATAGACCCTGCTCTCTCAGTCCTCTGATGAAACATACCTTGAAAGTGTGGGACTCACTGAAGTACTCCTCACGTTTGATATCCCCTTCCTTACACCTTCTCCCCTTACTTTCACAACCTCTAACATACCATCTTGGTCTTATCTTAAAACGCACAAACAGATTCCTGATGCAGAAATGTTTAGGTTTATTCAACTGCAGCACTGGGTATCCTCTATGCAGGCACGTAGACATTTAAATGCCCCACTTACCTGCTTCGAGCACATCTGCCTGTATGCACCAGGAGGGCCTCAACAGGTGTCAATTTTATATTCTACTCTGAATTCCTTAACTCGTATTAGTTCCCATTCTTATTCTAACAAATGGTCCGCAGACCTGGGTCTGCATTGGTCTGATGATGATTGGAAGGGGGTCTGGAAAAATATTTCCCGGGGTTCCAGTAATGTGACAAATTCTGAGTTTGCCTATAAAGTATTGTTTCAGTGGTACCTAGTCCCAACTCATTTAGAGAGTTGCTCGACCCCAGGGGACATGTTACATACCTGGTGGTCCTGCCCCTTCGCTGCTCGGTTCTGGACCAGAATATTTCGTTTACATTCGACTCTATTCGTCAAAGATATCTCTAAAGACCCAACACAGGCTCTAATTCATGCCTCAGTACCCGGATTGAATAAATCTCAGGGTGCCCTGGCTCACCAAATATTCATTGCTGCCAAATTAACCTTAGCGGGAAACTGGAAAAAACTATTTATACCGTACCGGGAGTTTGCCAATAGATTGGATAATGTTCTCTTAAATGAACGGTTATCATGTTTCCTCACCAATACACATGCCAAATTTCTTAAAATCTGGGAACAATGGATTATACATAATCACCCCGATCTGGATGTCAACACCCTCCACCGCCTGTGATGTGGTCTATAGAGTCAAGGGGTAATGAATGTGGGGCCCTTAGTTGCGAACCGAGGACCTGTGGAATGGACCCAAACCACAATCGAAGCTAACCGTCGATGGACCCCCTACTTGTTCTCTTTTCTTTCCTATTCTTTCCTTTTGTCTTCTATTGCATTTATGTTGATACATAGTTTTTGCATTACCATACTATTGACCAAATTATGTTGCCTATGTGGCCTTCTGTGTCCGGCAAATGCTGTATAAAATGCTGATTATTGCTACCTTGAAAACCCAATAAATATTTGATTACCAAAAAAAAACAATAAATGGATCCACCAACGTAATCCATGGTCAATCACGGCGTCCAGCGTTGTCCACAATGACGACGAAATAAAAAATAAAACAATAAAAAGGGCTCTTTGCAGTATGGGACATTGTACGGACCAACCCTATTGAAGAGCTTCTAAAATGCCCCTCATATCAATATATGATGTCATCTTAGATAAAATAATGCTAAGTGGAGTTTCTTATTCATAAGGCTACTACTTATAGCTTAAAATCTTATATTTCCATACACCTTTTGTCACACTCCCTTCCTATTTCTCCTAGAGACAAACACTTACCACAGTACTTAGGGGTTGAAGATCTTCATTAATGGACAGGATTCTGAATTTTACTGTAAAAGAGAGATGTAAAATGTTATGACACCTGGGGGGGGGGAGGGGGGCAGGAACAGCTAGTGGAGGGATCTCGACTGTATTGTTGGGATCTGTCCCGGTTGCAGTGCTGCTCTGTACTCTCATCATAATGCGGGCAATAGCCCGCTATATGCTGAGCTTTGGGTAACCAGAGGGCATTAGTATATGTCCTCCCGTGACCCTGAAGAGAACTATGGGCGAAAAAGGTTACCCAATGGTTCTCCTTTAAGGCAAAAAACAATGAATCTACCAATATGTATTCAGATTGTTGGGGAAGACCTGTGCAGACATGGGGAGAATACACAAACTCCATGTAGACAGGGTTTCAGGTTGAAGAGGTAAGAGTGCAAGTTATTCAGGCTCCATGCAACCTATAGTAGAAAAACAAATATAAATATAAAGTTACATTTTAACATACCTATCAAGTTTATTTAAATATGGCTTAAATATGTGTACCTGTATTTCTACAACTGGAAGCTGAAAGAGAAAGAAAAAAAGACAGGTGTTGAAACATACCATAACTATATTTGGTTTACACTTATTTGATGAAAAATGATTGACAAAGATGACAAATCTGGGTCTATTTAGGAAACAGTGAAGGTTTAGTATTATGGGCCAGTTCACACCATATCCAGTTGTGATGCAGTCCTTTTATTTTGACTGCTGCAGTCAAAATACATCACAATGATTTCCTATGGGCTTTCTTGCGCTTAATTCACACCATTGCAGTCCGTTCAGATGCAGTCAGAAAAAGTAATGCTTGTCCTATTTTACCTGCATCTAACTGCACGAAATGCACCAAAACGCAGTGCAAACGCATCAAAACACATTGAAACACAGTGCATAGATATTGGCATGAACACAGCTAGCAGGATCTCTGGCGGCCACTCCAGAGATGCATATCATCTACTTGACTTTCTCATAGGCTCAATTTGAAAAACTCCTGTGCCTTTGAGAAAGTCCTGTGGATGATACGCGTCAGGTGGGAGGAGCTGTGACATCATGTTTGTTCTTCCCCATATATTATACTTCTTCCAGGCTATGCCTGAGCCCATCTCAAGGAGCACACATTCTCTTTGAACTGGGCATGTAGGTTGGCAGATAGTCATTGCATGATCCAAAGCTTATAATCCCTTACCATATCTATGCTTTACAAGATATTGGTCATTGTTATTTACAGTATTTCCTTTAATTTTTCTACCCTTGTGATCCTATCTGACTTAGATACATCATAGTTTTTCTCCACTGCATACCTCTGGGAAATGTCCCCCCTCTCAAATGTACCATACCATCATACCTCTTGCTCATTTAATTCTACTCCCTTGTACCCGTACCTGATCTGACATCCAATACCAACTTCAATCCACTCCTATCCTGTCTAGTTTTTAGCCTCCCGCCCTTGGACCCCATTGTACCCCTCTATTTTTATATACCAAAAAGAAGTTTGCTCCATATTTCCACCATTTAACTTTTCTTGTGTACAGTGATTTTTTCGATACAGTATGCCTTACTTAGTAACTTGTAAGTTGTCTGTACTGTTTCACTTTTCTTACCTCTTTTCTGGCCCTTGTAAGTTCTTGTCATAAAGGGCAATTTGTTACAATATTTGCTCATATGTGGATATGCATTTGTTGTACTACTGCAAACTTTATCTTAAATATATCTTAAAAAGATATATTTTTAAAAATAAAATAAAAACAAGCATTCATTTTAAAGGCTGCAGTATATGCGGACAGTTTCTTTGTGTAAATCTGTAATGATGGCATGGTGACTTCAAATGAAAAACATATAGAAAGAGATTTTCTTATCGTGCACCTGGCAGATTGCTTTATTGGCCCTATAGTCGCCTATCCGGGGATGTTTTAGCAGACAAGTTGTGAATTAATTGGTATGTACCCCTTGCAAATGGTGTAGCGGTGTATTCCACAAAATGTGTAGAGCAGATCCCCTCTGAGAATATTAGTGGTATTTAGTATATAGGTTAAGAACATAATAACTAATATTTGGATAACAACTAATATGTGGATGTTTTTTTAAAACACTCATACGGGATAAGGGTGAAACATAATGAGTTGCTGTGCATTGGATGAACAATGGACATTATCATGATTCATGTGTTTTTTAAATGTTTATTGATTTTATAGGAGGTTATTGGTTTACAACAATAAAAACCAAAATTGTTTTAAAAAAGGCATCTTGTATGAGTTGATACCTTAAAAGTCTGTTCCTGTTGTTTTCCAATAAAACCTGAGCTCAGTTATGTGTCCAGCAACATTTTGAATGGTAAGAGTCAAATTTGCAGCAGCTTTCCATGTCTCCTAAACACCAGGATCAGGCTATTTTGTAACCACCTGAGGTCAGTGATCCACAGACAGTAAAGGTGCCCATACACTGCATGATTCTCGTACGAGATCCGCGGGAAATCCAGCGATCGTACGAGAATCGTGCAGTGTATGGAAGGCGTGCGACCGTTTCTACTGTAAGGTCACGCGACTATCGAGCATGTTGGAAAACCAGCCGAGAATCGTAGATTTTTGGCTGTTTTTTAACATGATAGAGGGATCACTGCTGAACAGGCCGGTGCATTGCAGTCATCGGGAGCCCGCCCCTCAGGGAGGCGGGGTTGCGATGATCGCAGGTACGATCTGCCTGTCCAAGATGGGCAGATTGTACATTTTTTTAAGTACTTTACAACCCTCGCAAGACTTTTGTCTTGCGAGGGTTGTAAAATGTATGGGCACCTTTAGAGCACAATGCAGGCTACACGCCACACATAGCCACATTGTTCCATCAGTCTGTTTCAGCAAGGGTTACCTTCACACCAGAGCATATTAAGGGCCCCATGATAGCACTAGAGATTCCTAGTATGTGTTATGAATATTTTAGGGTCTGTACTATGCTACCCACAACAAAAGTACTACAGCCAAATCACTTCTCACAGACAGATAATTGAAACTGAGTTGTGACTGTGAATAGTTTCTCTGTTAACCACATAAGGCTTAACAATTCTACACATGTTTATGACTGTTAGAGGCATGAGTTTGCTATAAAAAGTGTTGAAGGGTTGGACGGTAGTGATGGGCCGAACACCCCCATGTTCGTTTCGTATTCGAACACCTAAACGGCCCAAAAGTTCGAATATGAACTCAAACCTAATGCAAGTCAATGGGGGTCAATGGGGCTTTCGAAGATGATTGTCCCCTTTAAAAGTGCTTATATGCAAGTTATTGTCCATAAAATGTGTATGGGGATCCGGGTACTGCTCTGGGGGACAGTAATTAATGAAAAAAACAAATGTAAAAAATAACATTTTTAAAGGAGCAGTGATTTTAACATCACTTAAAGGGTAAGAATAATAAAAGAAATTCCTTCAAATATCGTGCCTGGGGGGTCCCCTTAACCTGCCTGTGAAGTGGTGGATCTGTAGGATGTATAGAACCTGCTGTAGCAAAACTGACATTTCTAAAAAAAAAACAAAACATTTTTTTTTACTCTAAAAGTGTGCAGTTCCTCCTCCCAAACAGGTCCTTGATCCGAGCATAGGCCTGGCGGGGCCAGAAAGGGCCACATCCCCTCGGCATTGGGAGGGTGTCCCCGTGCTGAAGGGGACAAGGGCCTCGTCCCCACAACCCTGACCCGGTGGTTGTGGGGGTCTGCGGGCAAGGGTGCTTATTTGCATTTGGGTACCCCTTTAATTAAGGGGGCACCCAGATGCCGCCCCCCTCTCTTGTGAATGAGTAATGGCCATGGTCTAACGGAGCTCCGCAATACCCGATCCCCAGAGAGCTATCTATAGCCTACAGAAGCACCCTGAGCGGCACCAGTGCAGCTGTCTCTCATCCCTGATACCGGGGACCCTGCGATGGGGATATGAGGAGGCAGAGTAAGTGGCAGAAAGACGCAAGAAAGCTACAACTGCAGAGACGGGGGCAGCCCAAGATGGCGGCCACACGGGGCACTCCGGAGCACTCTGCATCACAGCTCCTCCTTCCAGACACAAAGGACTCCTTGTCCCTGGACAGTCTCCCCATGACCCAGGGGGAAGAACCAGATGATTCCAGAGATGCAAACCTCCTGCAAAAAATTCGAGCCATGCTACATACTGAGCTGACGGCGACCTCTGAGAAGCTCACAGAGGCCCTAGGCTCCATGCTAGCTAGAAAACTAAATGCACTCCCACATAGGTTTGCACCCCTTAGACTTCGAACCCCACAGGGCAATATTACAGCAAACCCGAACAATATCCTTAATTTGTTCCAAGAAAATTTAACTAAGCTCTACTCTGCCTCTAATTCATTTGATGAACTCAAAGCGGACGCACTACTTAAGGACCTCCCATTCCCTACTATCCCCCCGGCATCACTTGACCAACTTCATCTAGAAATAACGGAAAAGGAAGTGCTGAATACAATCAAATCCCTTAAAATATCTAAAGCCCCCGACCCAGATGGGTTTTCAACCCTTTACTACAAAAAGTTGGCACCCATATTGGCACCTAGGTTAACGGACATGTATAATTAATTGCGCAAGGGGGACTCAGTACACCCCTCATCCCTGTTAGCGTACATTTCAATGGTACCGAAACCAGATAAGGACCCTCGAGACCCTGATAGCTATAGGCCTATGTCCCTCCTGAATGTGGACCTTAAAATACTGACGAAGATCATGGCTACACACGTATTAATGCATTCCTACCTGTGCTGTTCCATAAAGACGAGGTTGGCTTTATTCCATTGTGGCAGGCAGGGGATAATGTCAGGAAATTCATTCACTTAATACATGTACTCAGGACTAGGAACATCCCAGGATTCATACTGTCCCTTGACATCCAGCGGGCATTTGACTCAGTCTCCTGGGATTACCTCTGGTATATATTACTCAAATGGGGTCTTGATGGTCCTTTTCTTTCCTGGCTCCAAGCCTTATTTAATAACCCCACCATATTGGCACCTAGGTTAACGGACATGTATAATTCATTGCGCAAGGGGGACTCAGTACACCCCTCATCCCTGTTAGCTTACATTTCAATGGTAACGAAACCGGATAAGGACCCTCGAGACCCTGATAGATGTAGGCCTATATCCCTCCTGAATGTGGACCTTAAAATACTGACGAAGATCATGGCTACACACGTATTAATGCATTCCTACCTGTGCTGATCCATAAAGACCAGGTTGGCTTTATTCCATTGCGGCAGGCAGGGGATAATGTCAGGAAATTAATTCACTTAATACATGTACTCAGGACTAGGAACATCCCAGGATTGTTACTGTCCCTTGACATCCAGCGGGCATTTGACTCAGTCTCCTGGGATTACCTCCGGTAATTACCTTTCCAAAGGAACATCTTGTCGTTTATATGGCACCCACTACGCCCCAGGGTCCCAAGGTCCACATTATATAGGCACAGACGAGAAAGGGGGATAGGCCTTCCGAATATCCTTCTCTACTACCAAGCATCCCAACTGCTACCGCTAATTGCTATTCACCGCACAACTAATATCCCTCTATGGACCATGTTGGAAATTCCCCACTGCTCCCCAATTCCTTTACAAGCACTCCCCTGGTTACCAGCCGTAGATAGACCCTGCTCTCTCAGTCCTCTGATGAAACATACCTTGAAAGTGTGGGACTCACTGAAGTACTCCTCACGTTTGATATCCCCTTCCTTACACCTTCTCCCCTTACTTTCACAACCTCTAACATACCATCTTGGTCTTATCTTAAAACGCACAAACAGATTCCTGATGCAGAAATGTTTAGGTTTATTCAACTGCAGCACTGGGTATCCTCTATGCAGGCACGTAGACATTTAAATGCCCCACTTACCTGCTTCGAGCACATCTGCCTTTATGCACCAGGAGGGCCTCAACAGGTGTCAATTTTATATTCTACTCTGAATTCCTTAACTCGTATTAGTTCCCATTCTTATTCTAACAAATGGTCCGCAGACCTGGGTCTGCATTGGTCTGATGATGATTGGAAGGGGGTCTGGAAAAATATTTCCCGGGGTTCCAGTAATGTGACAAATTCTGAGTTTGCCTATAAAGTATTGTTTCAGTGGTACCTAGTCCCAACTCATTTAGAGAGTTGCTCGACCCCAGGGGACATGTTACATACCTGGTGGTCCTGCCCCTTCGCTGCTCGGTTCTGGACCAGAATATTTCGTTTACATTCGACTCTATTCGTCAAAGATATCTCTAAAGACCCAACACAGGCTCTAATTCATGCCTCAGTACCCGGATTGAATAAATCTCAGGGTGCCCTGGCTCACCAAATATTCATTGCTGCCAAATTAACCTTAGCGGGAAACTGGAAAAAACTATTTATCCCGTACCGGGAGTTTGCCAATAGATTGGATAATGTTCTCTTAAATGAACGGTTATCATGTTTCCTCACCAATACACATGCCAAATTTCTTAAAATCTGGGAACAATGGATTATACATAATCACCCCGATCTGGATGTCAACACCCTCCACCGCCTGTGATGTGGTCTATAGAGTCAAGGGGTAATGAATGTGGGGCCCTTAGTTGCGAACCGAGGACCTGTGGAATGGACCCAAACCACAATCGAAGCTAACCGTCGATGGACCCCCTACTTGTTCTCTTTTCTTTCCTATTCTTTCCTTTTGTCTTCTATTGCATTTATGTTGATACATAGTTTTTGCATTACCATACTATTGACCAAATTATGTTGCCTATGTGGCCTTCTGTGTCCGGCAAATGCTGTATAAAATGCTGATTATTGCTACCTTGAAAACCCAATAAATATTTGATTACCAAAAAAAAACAATAAATGGATCCACCAACGTAATCCATGGTCAATCACGGCGTCCAGCGTTGTCCACAATGACGACGAAATAAAAAATAAAACAATAAAAAGGGCTCTTTGCAGTATGGGACATTGTACGGACCAACCCTATTGAAGAGCTTCTAAAATGCCCCTCATATCAATATATGATGTCATCTTAGATAAAATAATGCTAAGTGGAGTTTCTTATTCATAAGGCTACTACTTATAGCTTAAAATCTTATATTTCCATACACCTTTTGTCACACTCCCTTCCTATTTCTCCTAGAGACAAACACTTACCACAGTACTTAGGGGTTGAAGATCTTCATTAATGGACAGGATTCTGAATTTTACTGTAAAAGAGAGATGTAAAATGTTATGACACCATTAGCTCTCTCCCACTCATTTAAAAGTCCTTCAAGGTTTTGAGTTCAGGGTTTCAGTCATCCAAATCATGCGATTTCTAAAGTTTGCTATACACTATACAAAATTTGCACTGGGTGCCGCTGTTGGCACCATTTGGCTGGCATCCCTCGATCAGCTGATCGAAGGAGCCAGACAGAAAATCTTCGAACGAACAGAGGTGGCATCCAATGATCTGCCGGCTCTGATTGGGTATTGGGTAACAGCGGCCGTCAGCCACCGTCAGAATACAAAGCAAACAGCAAGAGTTTCCTCGATCAATTCTCATAAGCATTGATGGAGGAATGTGCAATATTTAATTTGTTCAGTTCGCCGGTTTAACAAAGAAAATATTACAATGTATAGGCAGCTTAATCCAATGAAACAAAACTGTACCTGCTGATCATTCTTGAAATGGTTTTACCACTCATAGTAAATGGTTCCTTCATGTCATTGGGGCAGGAATTCCTTTCTACCAGATGAACTAAAGAAGCCAGTTGATGAGTGTTGAAGCATGTTTAAGAATATTTAGTCAATATAACTAGGCTTCCTTACAGTTATAAATTTAAAAAGTATTTGTATGAGGTTAAAAAACATCTCTGTCATGTTTATACAAAATAGAAAAAGTTACATGCCAAAGCAGAGTGTTCATGCCTATTGCAATTTGTTTGTTCTGTCAAACAAAACAGTTTAAATGATGTACTGCTTATAATATTTTTTAGTTCAAAAACATTATAAGGATTACTATTGTTCTGTCATTGCAATGACCCTACTCCCTGTATTGCATGCAGCCACTAGGTAAACTAAGCAGCTGCCTAGGGCCACGGCTTCAACCACTCACCCCCCCCGTTTCAAATTGCAAAAGCTGGCAGGCCCACCCACTAAGCAGAGGAGCTATACTAATAGACAACTTTCTCTCTCAGGTCCACTCCTCTGCTCAGTTGCTGGTGTTTCAATAGCCAGTTTGCTATTGGTTATTTGAAATGAAAATAGCCAATGGCAGTCTGGCTATTGTCCCGGCTGCATCCATCTATCACCTGTGGAAGCTAGCCGGCAGGAGAATGGGGCCGGCACGGTGGGGAGGGGCGGGATTAGGGGCTGCGCCGCTGGAGGGGGG
>NW_017308463.1:131677-135990 GCF_000935625.1 Nanorana parkeri | reverse complement strand
GGGGGGGGGGGTGCAAGTAGCTGGTCTTGCCTAGGGCGCAAAATAGTCTAGCACCGGCCCTGACTGTATGTGTCCTGGGTGTCAGGATCTAGCAATGGCCCTAGGGTGGGCTTTTTAACTAGCAATTTTACAGTATTTAATGGATGGCTTATTCATCTCATTGGTTTACTTGTTTCCTGGAACATACATTCCTGCAGAGCTCTCTATTGATTGAATAGTTACCAGTTTGTCCTGGTTTGTACATAGCTTTGTCCGTCTGAACCAGAAGACTGGATCTTGTTTCCCTCACCAGAACGTTGCTGCTCTTCTGTATTGTTTCCCCTGAATTCATTATGGAGACATCCAACCTGCCCACCCTTAAATAATCTTCAGACAGGAAAACCTAAGCATGAAAAAAAGGATCACTAGGGTGGAATTGATCTAAAGGACACAGAGTAGAGAACTCCCTGTATGTAAAGTAGACAGTTAAACAAGTTAAAAATGAACTCAAGCCAAAGATTATTTTCAATGTTCACCTTTATGAACCTTTTTTTTTTTTTAAGTGTAAATTGTTTTTGTTTATATTTTCATTATTAACAACTTGCTGACCAGGTGTTTACACCCCCTTCCTGGCCAGGCCATTTTTCAGTATTCAGCGCTGCGGTACTTTGACTGAGATTTATTCCATCATGCAATGCTGTATTGAAATTAATTTTATACCATTTTTTGGGGACAGATAGAGCTTTATTTTGGTGGCATTTAATCACCACATTTGTTACTATATAATGAAAAAAGTACAGAAAATTTGGAAAAAAAACAGTTTTCCCCACGTTATGTTATAAAACAGTTATTACCCACATTTTTGCCAAAATATAAAAGGCGGGGTCACGTCGGGTAAATAGACACCAAACATGTCAAGCTTTAAAATTGCGTGCGTCCGCGAACCATACCCAAAATTGGCCATAGGCAACGCTTTAAAAGCTTTTACCGCTCATCAGTTTAGTGTTATCAGCCATTGATGGGCCAAGAATTATGGCTCTCACTGCGATGTTTGCGGCGATATGTAACATGTGCGACGTAATCGATGCAATCGTCGTTTACGCACTTAGGCGCACTCGACGCATGTTTGCATGTGTATGTGGGGGCGGGGGACTTTTTTTAAAATACTTTTTTTGTAACTGATTCTTTTTTTTTCACTTAACTTTATTGCTATCACATAGGGGACTAACAAGCCCCCTTTGTGATAGCTAATTTTCAGTGACAGGGCCTCTTTATGGAGACATCAGGGGTCACCTAGGGACCCCCAGAGAAGCTGATGAAGCTAACACCTGATTCACCAGCTTCTCTCTGGTTTCTGTAGTGGAGAGTGACACTGAATGCAGGCAGTGATGTAATACACATCACTGCCTGCATTCAGAAGAGGAGGAGGAGATCAAACGAAGCTCGTGTACTGAGCTCCGTTTGATCTCCGGCCGCAGAGCTGCTGTGCTGATCCCGGGCTCACACCGGGCACAGCGGAGCTCGGGATCGCCAGCAGCGGCGGAGGGGGTGGGCACACACCCGCACGCACATTACAAGCGATCGGGCATCTCTACAGACGCCCGAACGCTTGTATGTAAATAGCCATCGCCGGCTGTTTACATTGCAGGCTGATTTCCCGCTCGTTCCTGCCGACTAGCGGCGGGCACGAGCGGGGCGGGATGGGACGTTTAAAAATGCCCACCCGCATTCAAGAAGCCGCTGTCCAGCTCCGTTTGATCTCCTCCTCCTTAATGTAATTTAGTCAGGGTTAAAATATATATATATTTTTTGTATTTTAAATGCACCCGTGTGTGTGTGTGTGTGTGTGTAAAAAATTAAAAATAGCGCTGGGACTCTAGGAATATCCTATTGCTGTAAGAATTATAGTGGTAAGTGGACTGGAATCTGGGCTGACAGCTTCTTCACACCAAATTATTTAGACTGGTTTATTGGTTTGCTGTTCAGTCCATCTGCTGACAGATGTTGTACACCAATACATGCCTGGGTTAAAATACCATATACTCTACATCCAGTCAAGTATATATTATATAACTTCAAGGCTGACGCAGAAGCCCCGACCCCTGAAACATGCTGGCCCTGTGATAAAGACTTTGATAAATTTATACCTGGATATTCAGCTCCTTGTGTGGCACTTCAATCTTAGATTTGCACTGTTCAGATGGCTAAATTTATACTTTTATTAAAGAGACAGAGCTTGAATGTAAGCAGATTTATTGACCCAAAGCCATTATTGTTTCCCTTTAACAAGAGAACTACTTGCTAATCAAAGTTACCATCAGTAACCAATCAGAGTGTTTAATTCTTCTGAATGTTCAATGGTGAAAAAAAAAAGTTTTTAATAAATGCTAGGTCTTTGGGTTAAGGGTCATCATCATTGTTCTATCCACTGTCTTATTTAGGAAAGACTCTTATTACAAAGTCTACAAACATAGGAGGATATTTTCTTATTTTGGCCATACAGTATATGTTTAGATCAAAGAATGATAGTATGCCTGCCCGTAAGCCCCTGATTTTCTCTGTCTGGAACTGTTCAGGAGGTGAGTTGATCAGCCAATTATTGTGCATTTTAAATTCCCCCAGGGAACCTAGCTCCTTGGAGAAACACCAATAAGCAAACAAGGGGAAGCACCATCCACCGGAAGGGTCATGTGTGTGTTATATAGATAACAATCCCATCTATTGCACTGATCCTCAAAAACCATAAGCCAAGGTGTTACCACCTCTTCCCTTTCCAGCCTTCCCTCAAACATTAAATAAAGGATGGGTAGGCAGGAAAACATTAATCATCGCTTGCACTTTTTGGAATATAATCTTCAAAGTCCTAACCTTGTGTCTCCTTCATACTCATCTGACTCTCAAATGCCAGTCATGTTAGACCTCAACCCTTCCCCATTATCCACATCTTAATCTTTTCCTTTATTGATTTTCTCCCTAACCATGTAGCACCTCTGTTTTATTCTTCTTCTTTTCTTCTCCAGATCTCTTGATATCATAGATGTGGATTTATTTACCTGGAATGGAACACAGGTGAATATGGACTCCTGGTCAAATATCTTCTCCACAAGGGTTGCGTTCTTTTCATCCACATGTAAAGAGATCTGTACTTTGCTCTCTCCTTGAGCCCCCTCCAGGTGTATACATACAGTTTTGTGGGAGCGAATTCTCGAGGGGAAGATGACTGCATAATGCCTGAGTAGATTAGAGTGAGATTTAGAAACCAGAAAGGGAGATTTAAAAGAAGTATGCAACATTTTATCCATATTAAATAGGCACAGTCTAAAAAATGATTAATTTATCCCAACAATTCATTGGCTTCCTACATTATTCACAGAATAACAATTCAGCCTGTTTTGAAGTTTAAGGTGACACTAAATTTAGGAGTTAAATGTTAAAAATCCAAATACTGTAACTATTAACAAAAATTTATCTTTTTTGTGGATCACTCGGCTGTAGATCCTCAAATCATCTCCAAATATGTTTTTAAAGTAGCCACTGCTCCAATTAGCTAATTAAATGTGAGATTGTAGTCCATCATGGGAGCAAGCTTGGAGGGGTGGCTACATTACAACACACACAGGGAACTTGGGGAACAAAAGTAGGTACTCTCCAGAAGGAAGGACAGTGTCAGCACCAATTCAGAGATGATTGGTGGATCTACAACAGAGTGATGCAAAAATAAACTACATTTTTGTTAATAGGGTAGTTGAATGCATTTTTAGGATTTAACTCCTGAGTTTAGTGTCACTTTAAAGTGACACTAAACTCAGGAGTTAAACATTAAAAATGCATTCAAGTAACTTAACTATTAACAAAAATGTATGTTATTTCTGCATCACTCAGCTGTAGATCTTCAAATCATCTCTGAATTGGTGCTGACGCTGTCCTTCCTTCTGGAGAGTATCTACTTTTGTTTCCCATGGTCCCTGTGTGAGCATGCCTATGGGAACACCAAAGACCTTCTTGCTCATTTGTGCACATATTGACAGCTGAGGTCAGTGGGTCCTAAAAGAATCAGTAATCTAAAAGGTTTCTTGGTCTGTAGATCTGATCATCTACTGACATCTCCTCATGACTTTCATAGCATGTGCTTATGAGCTGCCATAACATTTTTAAGGGCATTCTAAGGGTAGCAATACATAGGCAGGTGTCCTCCTGAAAGCAATAGTAGATGAGGAAGCCAATTATCTGTCATCAAATAACTAAGCCCACTGGGATCCACAATGAGCGCACTCATTTAGGTAATAAATAGGAGCAATGCATGCATTTTGAAAACAAACCTTTTACAAGTTTTA
>NW_017308463.1:0-131425 GCF_000935625.1 Nanorana parkeri | reverse complement strand
CATTGGAGAGGTACTGCTGTGTTAATAAGTGCCTGACTGGCAATTAATGATTAATGATTTATTTTATTGGCCTATGAAACCCATTCATATAAAAAAAAAGCTTGCCACTTGTCAATTTTAACCTTATCCATTGACTGAAGCCTATCCTGTACATCCTCCTGAAGTCTGAGAGCGCCTTTTCCCCAGGAAACGTATCTCAAAATATAATTTTATATTATCAATAACAGCAACTGAAATCTGAAGATACATGTTCTGGGAGGCAGGAGGTTGCTGCCTCACTAGATAGTGAAGCCAGAACCAAAACTTCAATAACAAATACTTTATTTGCAGCAAATATAAGCTTGATGAAGAAATGTTCTGTGGTCAATGGGAGGTAAAGCTCCTATATGGCCTTGCCCTATCAACTTGGCTGGCACTTTATTTGAGTTACATAAGCACTTTATATGCAATGGATTTGTTGTGAAATACCTTGGATACATTTAACACAGACGTGCTGATCTTCACCTTTGAAGGTCTATAGCAGTGCTCTGATCTGCCCACACAGTGTTCGCGTGAAAAATAATTTATGACACAATTTCTCAATCATGAAGTTACAGACCTAGAAAGCTCTCACATTGTACCAACTAAAACAGTATGCTAATAGGCAACAGTCACATGACAGCTTATGAGAGCTTTCAGGCCTGTATTTTCATGACTGGAAAGTTATGTCAGACAAGTCGATTTTTTCCCTGTACTTACCATAATGGAGCTCATGGGTCGATACCTAAGATGGACATTAGAGTTAAAGGGGGCAGCATGAAGGCTTGAAATTAACATATTTTCCCCCTTAATATGTTTTCCTCATTGGACCCCCTGTAGACTCTTCTGAAGTATAAAAGCATTATGTACATGGGGATGTTGAGAGGAGTCAGAAGACATTTTATCACGTGTGCTAAGGTGTGCACACGTGCTGCAGTGCATTATTAAAACACATCACAGTACCTGTTTTTTTCTCAATTGTTTTTCACTGCAGCACATTGTAAAGTGTTAGAGTGTTGGATTGCACTGCACAAATATCCCTTCAGCACAGCAATATTACATAAGGAAAATTGCTTTGTCTATCCATTGGGACTGCATTGGGCAATGCAGTCCCAATGGGCCTAGCGTAAACAAGCCATTAGAGTTCAAGAAATGTAAACCATGTCTCTTGTTTCTGGCTCCCGTAGCTGAAATGAACTATAAAGTAGTCAGAATACCTCCTCTAATAGAACACTGTAGCTTTCGTTTTTACTAAAATAATCACATGACACAAGGAAGGGGGATCATTGAGGCTTGCCATGGAAGAATGATTTGAAAACACTGCCCTTAGAGTAGTGTAATGGCTTGTTTACACTGATGTCTATTTGCTTCAGGACTGCTTAACTCCACATACAAGTCAATAGAAATGCAAAACTAGATAGACGCAGGTAGAAGCAGCTTAGGAGGAGGCCATAGGGACGATTCAGCCAGCCCCAGGCTTCCCCGGTTTCTTATCAGCAACATCTACCTGGTGCATAGGTCATGTGGGGGATTTCCCCAGTTATCAAACTCTGGGGCTTGTACAACTAAGTGGGTATAGTCACTTCCAGATGGAAAGAACCCATCTTCTCAGGGATCTACTTCCGGATCAAGATTGGTTCACTCGCTTGGCTCTGAATGAGGACTATCTTACAGTCCCTGTACACCCAGATTCCAGTTTTGTTTGCCAGTCCCATCTCTGGCAACTCGCATGCCTTCCCTTTCGGGCTGTGCTTCCCCTCCGGTGCTTTACAGAGCTGCTTAAGACGGTGGTTGCATTTTTCCCGCTCCCAGGGTGTACACTCTATCATCTACCGGGATGATATTCTTCTTTTCTACACCAACCCTGACGGACCCTTTGGGTGATTCGTTGGTTGCAGGATTTGGGCTTCAACTACTTCTAGTAGTCCTGCCTCACACCACCACAACAAGTGCAGTTCCTTGTTGTTTCCCAGTTTGCAGTGGTTAATCCTTGCTCTGGCTTCCTGCTGCCAAATTGCCAGCCTCAAGAGGTAACTCTGGAAGCCCTTCATCTGTCTTGTGTCTCCCTGCGGTCTTTGACCAGGATTCTGGGTATCCTTTCTTCCTCCATTCAGGCACTTTCTAGGACCTCCTTATTACCGTGCCGTGCACTGCTTGCAGATGACATATGTTCGGATTATCTGTGTTACGATCATCTGGTCCCTTTGGCAGGCGGTGTCCGTGTTGCACACACTTGGTGGCTTCAGCGCATGTATGCTGGGAATGGGATGGCGATCTTCGATACCCAGCCAGATTTCATTCTGCACTCCGATGCCAGCCTGTGGTTTCAGGTCCCGACCTGTGCAGACTTGGCGATGGGGCTGCTGGACCCCGGAGAGTGTTTTCTCACACATTTTGGCTGGCTCTTTCGCTGTCCGAAACGGGCCGCGTCTTTGGGGCTGGCTTGCTGATAGGCAACCATCCCCTACTCTGTGAAATCCTTTGAGGCATTTACCTGTTTCAGCCTCCAGCTCCTCGCTCCCCCCATCTTAAGGATGTCTTGATGGTCTTGGACTTCCTGCGTGTCTGGCTGGACCATGCTTCCTTTGTCTTGAGACTCATATCGACAGTTGACAACTTGCTTGCCTGGTCTTTTTTCGTCTACAGTTGGCCATCAGGGCTTTAGATCATAATGCTTTGTCCTTTACGCCGGATGGGGTCTCCTTTTTCCCTTCTCACCAGACAAAGACTATTTTTTCTTTTATTTCCTATTTCCGCTGTCCTGCGGAACCGTCCTATATGTTGTCCTTGGTCTTCAGTCTGTGCAAAAGACGGCGTTTTTTTCACGCCGCCCCAACAGGTGCTAGTTGCTCATTTTCTTTTGTCCGTTCCTTTCTTCCTGTGTCAGCGCTTACTTTGGCTAGATGGGTGCATTTGGCTGCTTTCTCTTGCCAGTGTGGACTCCTCCTTCGAAACTCCTTCCATCCGCGGTGCAGCTAGTTCTCAGGCTCACGTTTTTGGTAGTTTTCTCACCAAGATCATACGGTCAGCAGATTCGTCCAGGGAATGTACCCTTCAGACTGGTTGCACTTCCTGCGACTTTTCTTCTTCAGCGTTAAAACTGCAAAATATGAAGCCTCCTGTCTTGCCATAAAATTGATGATTATTCTAGCTGGATTTTTATTAAAGAGAGGAGGCGAATATTTTGCATAACCCTTTTTACTGATTCCCCATAGCAGCAAGAGAACATCACAGAAACAGAATAACCAATAGCAGCACACATGATGTTATAGCTAGATAACTTAACATAATTTTTGTTATGTGTATTTTCACTGTATGTATACTGTATTTGTTACGATTTAGTGAAATTAGTGCTATGGCCAATTAAGTTCAATGGTATGCAGTCTAGTGTTGGGAGAGGTATTGGTAGGAAAAAGTCCACTAATAATATATTCATCAGTCATGAAAGTCTCCCTACTAAAGTTGTACAGATGAGCAGAGGAAAGTGGAGTCATAATTGCATAAATGTGTACAGAACACTTTTACGTAGCTGCTTCTGACTGGACTGTACTGTGTTGGTTAGACCATTAACCTTTCAGTAAACAATCCCTCTTCCTACTAACTGAAGTCACAGCAAATATTGGCACCGCTGGGTAAATAAGCTACTGATTATAATCATTAACATTATAAACCACAGCTAGAGATAAATGCACCCCTTAGTTTACAATGGTTACTCCATCACTGACCCCAAATTCCCCAAAATAAAATAAAAAACATTTTACATTTTTCTCTATAATATGTGCACATTTTTGCATGTTTGATCCCTTTAAAAATGTTTCCGGAGCAGTAAAAATGCCCTTTGGTCTGCCAGAAATCCAGTTTGCTTTTTCTGGTTTCAGCTGACAAATTCCCCACTCCATAACACAAGAGGAAGAGGCCGCAGGGGCGACCCCATAATGATGCATTCGGGGGGCCACAGGTGTTTGTGTAAGGGGCGCGGCCTTTTTGCCTTTTCCTTGACACTTGATTATTTGTAGCTGTGAGGTAGGAATTTCATTTTAAGATATGCACATGCACGAGAATAGCAACGCATCGTCAGGAGGGGTGTGGCCGTGGTAAACAATGAAGCTGCACAGGTGCGGGATTTACCTTGATGACGAAAGAAGAGGGCACGGAAGGAGCGGTTTATCCCACAGCAAACATGGCTGCTGCATTGCGTCGCCGAATTTTAAAGATAAAACAAGATATTTAAAAATGAAGAAACAGCTTTTTTTTAATGAGTCTAATGTGTTTATTAATGATTATGGGACTGTTTTTTTTTTTTTACAAATTCGTGTAAAGGTCCGCTTTGAGATGCCTTCAGACTATAGATTTCCTAAACTACGGTAACATGCCATTGCAATCGTTTTGTTTTATTTATCGTTATTGTTGAATATATTGATCATTATAGCAAACAACGATTTCCACTCCTAATCCGTAATTGTAAATCCAGATATGTAAAACAAAGGGATTAACAAGATCTATATAGAAACACTGAAGTGGTTTGTAATCCTAAAGTGTTCTGACACAATGGTTAAAGTTTCTGTCCAAACAATGGGAAAAATCAACACAGCTGTGTTCTAATTAACACCCATTGTTCCAATTATAAACAATACAAACTTATATTGAATATATAATGTATCACAAACATTTTAAATTGTATACATTTATTAATCAACTGTATAATAGGTTTTACCACTAAGAACACATCGAGCATCACCAAGGTTGCCTCATATATACTAACAATAAA
Source organism: Nanorana parkeri (assembly GCF_000935625.1). Lineage (NCBI taxonomy): Eukaryota > Metazoa > Chordata > Amphibia > Anura > Dicroglossidae > Nanorana > Nanorana parkeri. Next base: position 126,639 of record NW_017308463.1, on the reverse strand, counting down.
CTACTCACAGTTTGGCTTCCACGGAGCAGGAGATGTGAAGAAGGACTAGACCAGCACACAGCACCCAGGACACCATTGTGCAGGGTTGCAGGGCTAGACTGACTGTGTAGAAAGCTTGGCTTGGCCTTGATATATCTTGCTTCCCCTAAACCCCCCTCCCTACTACACTGTTGGAAGCAGGGTTCACTGTGCAGACATTGACCACTGAACAGCAGTCTATCAACCCTGCCTTCTGCAATTGTGACAATATTACATTTTGTGTGTTTATTGCTGGACTGTAGTCAGTCAGGGTATCAACTGTTCTGTGTTCTGCAGGTTTTTCCTAGGTCTGATAGGTTAATTAATTCCCACTGTTGCTGGGATGGGGTTCCAGCATACAGTGTGGGAGTGTCAACTACAAGTTTATGCATATACAGTACTGTGCAAAAGTTTTAGGCAGGTGTGAAAAAATATGTTTTTTTTTTTTTTTCAAATTCTTTATTTGTAGGCAACAAGGGTGGGGTACATTGCAAGGGAGCACTCGCTAAGGCCACATGGTCTCGCAAAGTGTAAAAAATAACAGACAATGAAACTTATAATGCCAACATGGCAACTTATTGCAATATTAGGTCTGGTAATCACATTTATCCCCGCCCTTAAGGCATTTTTTTTTTTTAGGTGAATCCACGTAGAAACCAACACTGAAGTTGAGGTGAGTGGTCAGGCCCAGCCCCACAACATGGGCGGCTAAGCCCCCCACGATCACCCCCACAAAGCACATGAAAGACTAACAGAGACAAACACTGACACTCAGAATGAAAGCAGAACAAAACTCAGAAAGAAGGGGAAGCAGAGTGTAGAACGAAGTCCCACGCCCTGGCGGTCCCAGGCCGTCTCCAACTCCCCAGAGTGCCCCCACCCGCCCCAAGAATGGGTGGCATGGACGGGTAGTGCCTCAGTCTCCGGCATCCACCCCACACACCTCTGCAAAAGCTGCCGAGCCCCTGAACATTACCCAGGCCCCCCAGGTGGCCACATATCTGGACTGCGACTCCCGCAAACTAGCAGTTAAATCCTCCATCAGTCTAATCTCCTCCTCCCGCCACACCCACATGCCCAGAGAAGGAGGGCGGGTTTGTCGCCACAGAACTGGTATGCAGGCTCTGGCTGCGTTCAGCAGGTGGATTAACAGCGAGCGTTTATAGGCTTTTCGGGAAAGCGGTGACAGGTGGAGTAGGTAGACCGATGGCGTGAAGGGTAGAACATGTCCCGTTATATCCGTTATTACAGAGGCGACGTAGGTTGTTCCAAACATGCTGGAGAACTAACCACAGATTTTCTGTGGATGTTGGCTGCCTCAAATCCTTTTGTCTCTTCATGTAATCCCAGACAGACTTGATGATATTGAGACCAGGGCTTTGTGTTGAACAAACTATCACTTCCAGGACTCCTTGTTACTCTGTAAACTGAAGATAGTTCTTAATGACATTGGCTGTATGTTTGGGGTCGTTGTCCTGCTGCAGAATAAATTTGGGGTCAATCACATGCCTCCCTAATGGCATGGCATGATGGGGAAGTATATGTTTGTATTCCTCCATTAATCCTGACCAAATCTCTAACTCCATTTCGCAGAAATGCAGCCCCAGACTAGCAAGGAACCTCCACAATGCTTCAGTTTTGCTGCAGACACTCATTATTGTATCGCTATCCAGCCCTTCGGCAAACAAACTGCCTCTTGCTGCAGCCAAGTATTTAAAATTTTGACTCATCAGTCCAGAGCACCTGCTGCCATTTTTCTGCACCCCAGCTTGTATGTTTTTGTGCATAGTTGAGTCGCTTAGCCTTGTTTCCACATAAGAGATTTGGCTTTTTGGATGCAATTCTTCCATGAAGACCACTTCTAGCCAAACTTCACCAGACAGTAGATGGGTGTACCTGGGTCCCTGTGGTTTCCGCCAGTTCGGTGTGGATAGCACGGTTGGACATCTTCCGATGTCAAAGGGAAGTAAGCAAGATGTGTCTTTCATCTTTTGCATTGTTTCCTTGGCCGACCACTGCATCTACAGTTCTCAAAATTTCCCATTTCTTCTTGTGCTTCTTTAAAAAAGCTTGTACAGCACATTTTGAAACCACAGTCTGCTTCGAAATCTTTGCCTGGAAGAGACCTTGCTGATGCAGTATAACTTCCTTTTGTCTTGTTGCTGTGCTCAGTCTTGCCATGGTGTATGACCTGTGACATGAAACTGTCTTCCACAACCTCACCTTAGTAGCAGAGGTTAGCTGTTCCTCGTCCAGTTTTAAGCCTTCTACACAGCTTTTTCTGTTTCAGTTAACGATTGTTTCAACCTACCTATGGAATTGATGATCATTAGCACCTTCTTTGTATAATTGGTAAATCATACACCTGACGCAGAGGTGGCAAACTCAGGCCCTCCAGCTGTGGTGAAACTACAAATCCCATGATGCATCTGCCTCTGCGAGTCGTGGCTGTGAGAATCTTGCAAAGCCTCAAGGGACTTGTAGTTCCACAACAGCTGGAGGGCCGGAGTTTGCCACCCCTGACCTGACGCTAATCCTACAAAAAGTAGGCTGACTCAGAGGTATGACTAGGGGAGATGATAAATATTCGGGAGCACCTTTCCAGAAAACTCTCCCCCCTAGGAGGAGGTCTGTGTGACTATGTGAAAATGTCTTTAGTTACATGAAATAACCCTTTCAAATACACCCACAACATTACAATGGGATTCAGGATCAGCACTTTAACTAGACCAGTCCATAACCCTTTTTTGTTTTTAGCCATTCCTTTGTGTACTTTTTAGTATGTTTTAAATCCTGATTGTGAAAATGTCCTGTTCCTCTTTCAGACTCATGTCCTCACAATCGCAATGAGTACACTTTGATATGATGCAGAATTCATAGTTACTTGATGACTGCAAGTTGCCCATTCCTTGCAGTAAATCATCCCCAAACCATCATATTTTTACTACATTGCTTCTCCTGAAATGCTGTATTTGCTTTTTGAGATTTTATGAGCAAATACCGCTATCTCTGAATCATAGGTCTTTGCCTTTACGTTCAGTGGCAAATTGTAATGTTTTTTTTTTTTTACTTTTTCCTGGCACGCTTCCCATGCAAGTTACATTGATGCAATGTCTTTCTGACTGAAGATGCATGAGCATTAACATCAACTGTTGTAAGGCTGGGTTCACACCATTTTCCGGACAAGATCTGGAACATTGCATTTTTGCCATGTTTTTACCGTGATTTTGCCATGATTTTGCTGTGTTTGGAAATAGTTTTACATTTTTTTTTAGCAAAAAATGGTCTTACAAGTGCATTCCAGTGCGTTCTATGCGTTTTTTATGCATTTTTTATTTCTGGTCTGGTCTGTAACGGACTGCGCTGGTGGGAGCAGAGGCCAGAAATAGCATAGGGATACATTGGGATGCATTTTCGGTCCGGAAACATTCTGGTCTGGAGGTAATCTGGATGTGGTGTGAATGGACCTTAAAGGTGCCCATACACTTTACAACCCTCGCAAGACTTTTCTCTTGCGAGGGTTGTAAAGTACTTAAAAAAACGTACGATCTGCCCATCTTGGAAAGGCAGATCGTACTTGGGTACTAGGGCTTGCGATGACTGCAATGAGGGGCGGGCTTGCGATGACTGCAAACGGGCAGTGTGAGCATGCGCACACCGGCCCGTTCGGCACTTGTCGAACAAGCAGGCCCGGCGGGTTTTCCAGCCTGCTTGTTCGATGGAAGACGTGCGACCGCACAGTAGAAAAGGTCGCATGCCTTCCATACACTTTTTCCCGCGATTCTCGTACGAGAATCGTGCAGTGTATGGGCACCTTTAGAGTTACCTGCAGATTTCCTATTCTGGAACACCTGTTTCTAATTTCAGTGATTTCGAATTGATGTAAATGTATTAGTATTCTTACATTCTCTATGTAACACATCTGCATTTTTTAAATTATGATTATGAGAATGAATTCACCATGTCAGTTTTATGTGACACTTATTAAACTACATCATCTTTTTCTGTATGTACTGTTTGACTGAAGATGCAACATTTGTCATTTCTAAAATGATGAAAAAGTCAAGTTGTACTTATTTTTTAACTGTGCTTGCTGATATGATAAAACCATCATTTTTAAAGGATGAATTCACGTTTTGCAAAAATGCATTAAAGAAATGCATATTTTTTTATATATTATTAATTATGCATTTCTTTAATTTTTGCAAAAGGTGAACTTAGCCTTTAACCACCTGCTGTCCGGCCGTTGTAATTAAACGGCCGGACAGCGGCTTCTTGAATGCGGGTGGGCGTCCCATCCCGTCCCGCTCATGCCCGCCACTAGGCGGCAGGCACGAGCGGGAATTCAGCCTGCAATGTAAACAGCCAGCGATGGCTGTTTACATACAAGCGTTCGGGCATCTGTAGAGACGCCCAATCGCTTGTAATAAGCGTGCAGGTTTGTGGCCCCCGGCGCAGCTGCTGCAGGCGATCCCGAGCTCCGCTGTGCCCGGTGTGAGCCCGGGACCAGCACATCAGCTCTGCGGCCGGATATCAAACGGAGCTCAGTACACAAGCTCCGTTTGATCTCCTCATCCTCTTCTGAATGCAGGCAGTGATGTGTATAACATCACTTCCTGCATTCAGTGTCACTCTATGGTACAGAAACTATTTCTATTTATTATTTTATTGACCCTAGGATTACGTTGGTGGATTCATAAAAAAAAAAAATAAAAGACTTGTCATTGATGTGAATACGCACCCCTGCCCCACAACCAACGCCCCAGGGCTTGTGGGAAAGAGGCCCTTGTCCCCATTGGCAGGGGAACAAGGTGATTTTCCAGGGGAGACCCTGGAAAAGCACCCTCCCAGTGCCGAGGGACATGTGGCCTGGTATGGCAGGGAGGGGGGGTGCTCGCTCTCCCCCCCCTTTCCTGTCCTGCCAGGCCTGTGCTCGGATCAAGGGTTTGGTATGGAATTTTAGGGTGGACCCCATGTTTTGCCCCCCTCCCCCATTTTTGGGGGTGGGGGTTTCTCCTTAAAATTCTTACCAGACCTTAAGGGTCTGGTGTGACTTTAAGGGGGAACCTCACACACTTTTTTTTCTTTCTTTTTAAAATGCTGTTCCTCCTAAAATTCCTGCCAGACCTTAAGGGTCTGGTATGACTTTTGGGGAAAACCCATGCTTTTTTTTTTTTCTTGATAAATGTTATTTTTGCTGCAGCAGTTTCTATACATAATACAGATCCGCCACTTTACAGGCAGTTTAAGGGGACCCAGGCACGATATTTAAAGGAATTTAATTTCATTTCTATTGTTTCACTTTAAAGTGACATTAAACCCTCAGATTTTTTAACATAACACAATACTGTAATGTGTGCCTTACTGTAATCCATGGTTGTTTGCCTTCTCTTTGATGCTCTTCCTTTTAAATCCTTCTGTCTTCTCATGCCTGGGGAGAACTTCCCTTTGCAGCTGACTGCCTCTTCCTGTAGTGCTGGCTCAGGTTGCAAACCTATACACAGACACCATGTATCCATTCCTGAGACAAGGCAGTCTGCTGCAAAACAGAAGTTCTGCACAGCATGAGAACAGATTCAGATTTAAAAGGAAGAGCAGCAAAGAGAAGGGAAACAACCATGGATTACAGTAAGGCACACATTACAGTATTGGTTTATGTTAAAAAATCTGAGGGTTTAATGTCACTTTAAGCAATGTTAAAATCACTGCTCCTTTAAAAACTGTATTTTTTTAAAAGTGTTTTTTTAATTGATACATGTTCCCCAGGGCAGTACCTGGATACCCATACCCTTTTTTATGGCCAATAACCTGCATATAAGCCTTCAAAATGGGGACATAGACTTGCATTTCAGGTTCTGGTCCCATAGAGCATTTAGTTCGAGTTCAAACTTTTTCCATGTTCTAAAGTTCGGATTTGGACCGAACTCAGGTGTGTTCATCCATCACTACTGAATATGTCAAATCAAAATATCACAAATGCAAAAATGAATTTGACTGAAAATTCAATAACTTTTATTGTAGAGTCATATTTTTTTGTGAAGAAGCGTAAGGCAATATCCTATGAAATGAATATGACAGGTAGGGCAGGATAAATAATTTTTAGCAATAATCATGATCGTTGGAGAAATATCCCCTTACATAAATTATTTTTGTAATAATCATAAAATAAAACCAATAATAATGGTTAGAAAAGAAACACATTGCAGTGTTCCCTTCAACTCATGGTTAGTGGAGTAGTGCCCTTTACATCAGTGGTCAGTGGTGCTCTCTTATATTGATGGTTAGTGGAAAATAAGTAGATCATTGCTGTTGGTTTGCCTTACACGAGTGATGCTTAATTTTCAATGTCACTGAACCTCCATTATGTTTTTAGCTCAGTCTCTGTCCCTGTTGGGAAGATTTATTTGTACTGGTGACCACTGTTACCGAGAGAGAAAGTGAGGGGAAAGACAACAAGTTAGATTTGCCCCCAAAACAAGAGGTAAGGAAAATCTACCACTGTAGACACCTGTTCTCGGGACAACTGTGTAAGAGTTACATTGCCCTCACTTTGGGAGATTTTTTCTAACTTTCCGTTGTGTCTCTGGGACAGGAAGTCAAGGGAAATGTCCTCATTGGTCCACACAAACAGAAAAAAAATTAACTATTAAGGGGTTCTTACCATTCCTTACTCTATTCAAACTAAAAAACACACATTGTAAATGTGTTTTTAAACTGCACCTTAATGAACTGGCCTCCTTTATTTTCCTGACCGTTAGCATTCAGGCAGTGAGATTCCAATTGGCCAGGAGAGATTCTATGACTAGGAGGGTCCAGGGCACCACATTGCATTGGCATCTGAGGTTACTACTCTTATTGCAGGTTGCAGGGGAAGGGCGAGTGGCAGAGCACTACCCCACTGGCAGGACCCTGCTGAATTTTCCTGCACCCCCACTTGGAGGTATGACCCTTTGGTTGCACAAACCTGAGTTTAATAAGCCCCTTTGTAACCATTATGCTGTAGGAATTCTAAGTTTCTCTTGTTGCTACTTTAATTACTACTTAAATATGCAGTACGAGGTGTGGTGTGAATGGCGCACATAGAAAACAATAGTTTTTCATGTGCTGTAGGGGTGACTGTGTTTTTCCAGAAACTGAACGTAAAATGTATGTAGAGTTAATATTTTTGTTTAGTTTTGTGGCTATAGGGTTCTGAATATGGAAGTATTCAATGTACTGTATGCATGAATGTATTTATTTTATTTATTCAATCTTCTTCTTTTGGTTGAACTCAATGGAGGTGTATCTTTTTTTTGACCTGGCTAACTATTTAACTATGCAACCTTGTCACAGGGAGTTCATAGCCTTTTGTAAACTACAACTCTAAGAACATGTACTTTAAATGGGGTTTTCCTTTCACTACAGCAGAACAGAACAGCTTGGGAGTGAAAAGAATGTGAGTATATGTATCTGCTGCTGTTGCTTTGTCCTGCATGGGCAATGCACAGATTCATTGTATGATAAGTCCAGATTGTTGGTGCCCGCCGACTGCAATTACATCCTGTATGCTCAATTGAAAATAATCTGCATTTTTATGGCTCAATCATTTCACAGAGAGGTTGGACAATAAAGTTGCCATCTCATGCCTATGGATAGTCAAGAACAGTAGAAATGTGAGTTAGCAAGAAACCTCATTCAGATATAAAGTGACCACGTCCACCTGTATTTCACTTCTCTGCACCAGTTTCTCCTTCTCCAACTGTAAGAAATTACAATAATATATTGTAATAAGCATGTTATGTGAATACAAGAAGGCTAAAGTCACCACTTTGTTAAGGTGTTAGGTTAGTACTTGTTTTGAGACCTGGTGTATCTCTTTGAAATGAATCTTCTTAAGCTGGCCATACACTGTTCTATTTTTTTAGTTCAACTCGAACAAAAAAAAACAGAACAGAATTCCTTGCTTACGAGCATTAATGGATGAATCACCTGCTGTTTCTTTTGCATCCTGACAGCGGCCACTGGCTCTCTGCACAGAGATCAGAGGGAGATCAGCACACGCCCTAAGCCTTCAATCTGTCATTTCGATGGCTTCTGTAGCTGGAGAGAAGCTGTTGAAGCAAATCTCTACTTCATCAGCTTCTTTGGGGGTCCCTAGGTGACATAGACCCCTGATATCTCCATAAAGAGGACCTGTCACTGTACACTTGCTTTCACCCTCATATATCCCTCAGAGCAGGGACCTGTTAGGAGCATGTCAAATACTTCTATGCCTGTAGCAACTGTTCAGCTCCCTTTGGTGGTTGCTTGTGGCCACATACCCACCGTCAGCTGTGGGTTGATTAGGCTAATCTGGCTACACACCCCTCTCAGCCTGGGGGTGGGTTAGTGGTGCTTTATATAAGCATCACAAGCCCAGGGCTCTGGGCTAGTGATAGTTCATTCTAGTCCTGTCCACAGAAGTGTGTATTCTGCTCTGTATATTTTGAATCCTAGTCTTGTGCTTACCTTGATCTTGTATCATAGTCCATTCTCTTGAATCTGTTCCTGTCTTGCATCATAGTCCTATCTTTATCCTGTATCTTGGTCTTTTTCAGTTTATATCTGTATCTTGTCACCAGTCAGTACTTGTCCTTTGTTCCTGGGGGCATCCGAGCACCGGCAGGTGTATATTGCTTTATGGGAAAGGCGGCTACTGCCAGAGATGAAGCAACTCACCACTATATACTCTGACCAAGGTGTTTGCATCTGGTCCTGACATCACAAGCCAACCAAATAGTATACTGACTAAAGATTTGCACAGGTCCTGCAATTCAGCTGCAATCTTGCCTAAATTTTCTGTGCACACCAGTGGATTCCTGTATCCTGGGACTAGAAGTCCTCCTGCCTTTTCTGGAAACTCTGTTACCTGTGGAGCCAGCCCAAAGCAATAAATGTTTGTTCACCCGCCCAGATTTGAAGATTTAAATCCGGAAAACGTCCATCTATTCGGTGATGTAGTAAGCGGTTACTAAACTGATTTCCAAACCATTTCCTGCAGTTCTCCTTGGCAGCCTGGTCAGGTCAGATTACATATTTTCTACTTGAAGGGGAATTGATGAAGTGGGCTGAAGATTTTCTGGATTGTAACAGCTATTTGTCTGAAGATCCTGTCAAGTTTATTGAATTCCTAATCTGTGTTAAGGGTGGCTTGCGAATGCCTCCCCACTTCTTTTCAGGTCTTACTGCTGCGTTCCAAGCTCTGAAGCGTATTGCTTCCTGCTGTAAAACCACATCCCAGACTGTTAAATCCATCATCCAACCAGACTCCTATGTGAGTGCATTGTGCCTGTTTTCCCTAGCAACAGCTCCTATTCCAGACTGGCCTGCACCTGTTCCAGTATAGTGACCCAGTCTTCCTATAGGAATGTACCCATTCAGGGATCCTATGAATATTGTGATGCCCAAAAAACATATATGCATGTCTAGCTGCTCTATCCCAAGCATGCAAAAACAACTCTGGAAAACCATGTAAATAGGAGTGCAAGCATGAAGCCTCTTCTATTAAGCTAGTGACTTCTGAGTTATGCTTTATGTCTGCCTCTGAGACCCAGCCCCCTAGATTTGCCTCTTGAGGTTCTGCACCCCGAGCCAGTGTCTATATCCTTTGAAACTATTTCTCCCTCTTCGGTGCGCATCTTAAGTTAAAACCAGCCTCTGCTGTGTCTGAATCTGCCTCTGCTGAATTCGAGACGGCCTCTCTTGTCATAGAAGCAGACTCTCCTGTTTATGAGGCTGTGTCTGTGCCATGTACCCCCCGAGACTGTGCCATGTGCTCCAGAGACTGTGTCTGTGCCATTCGTTCATGAGACTTCATCAGTGCCACACTATTTCGAGACCCTGCTAGCTCTGATCTCTGTTCAGGAACTTTCCCAAGCTGATTTCTTGAGTTCTAAGATCTCTGTGATCTGTCTTTTCCTTCTGATATCGTGCTGTCCTCTGCTAGTAAATCATTTCCTTCCGAGTGTGAAGCCTTTTAGTTTTCTTCTCCTATGCTACTCATAACAGAGTCTCCTTTCTTTTGTGAAAGAAATTGTTCGGGCATCCTTTCTGTTGGTGAGAAATCTGAGTGCCACACTGGTGTCTGTCCTGTCCCATCCCAGCATGCCCCGGATGCTCCTTTTGCTAGTACTCTCTATGACCAGACTTGGCCAGATGTTGGCTCTCTGTTGGCAATCCCTAAAATTGCCCTTGCCAGACTGAGTTCTCATGCTGCCTATACTCCAACATGTCCTGATTCTGGAGACGTCTTTGATAAGCTAGGTTATGGAGGGTCCTTAGGGGGCTGCAGTGGGTCCCGATGTGTTCCTCTGTGCACCTGGGGAAATCCCTCAGCCTCAGAGTTTTCTGGGAGACTCTTATGCACTGCACTTTTGTGATATGGGTAGAATGCAATAAAAAGAAGACTTTGTATTTAAACTAAAGTTCCTTGTAGCGAATCTGCTGCTGTGTTCATATTCGTTCTTTTTGCATGATTATTGCACTTTAGTTCTGCTCCTGACTCTATGTGAGCATATGGGTCAGCTGACACCTGTAATATAATTCAGTGAGTGCAAAACATGGTCTTCTAAGAGATTATCTTAGCATCCTTGATGAGCAATCCCTATTTCCACGTTCTGATAAACCAATAGTTAGTAGAAATAGCTATTTATCTGTATTTAAAAAAAAAAAATGGCAAAAAGTGGCACAACAAGCAAGTAAAATGTCACATCAATAATTACTTTCAGATACACTCTGCAATAAACACTCAGACTATATGTTCATGGAAAACAGACTTTAATACCTTTTTATATAAGAACATTATGCTAACAGATGAGGTTGGAGATTCCACTACCAAATTGCAAAGCATGTTATCTCAATAGTGGTTTACGCTCACGTGGAATCTGATACATTCACGAAAAAAAATAATTCTTGATTTTTTTATGGAAAGCGTGAGACATTTGGTGAATTCATATTCGTTAACTGAATCTGTTTTCTTGCTGATTTTCCAGCATAGATGTTATATATTACGTTGTCCTCATCTTGAATTGCTGAATGTGTCATCTGGAAAGCAGAACAAATACAAAAAAGGGACTGTTATGTTTAACGTTTTCTTGGGCAGGAACTGAAGGACATCAAACATGATAATGTTTAGAAACACAAAGTGAACACAACAGCAGTTGTAGACTCCAGAAATTTGAATGTATTAGTCCTCAGGCCCCTTTCACACGGCATTCCATTCAGATCCATCTGTTAGGTTTTTTTTAATTGCATCTCAACTGAAGTTTAGTCTAGGGGCAGGTACATATAAACGGATATGTGTCTAGTTACTTCCACCAGTCCATAGGCTTGGGTTTGTTTAGCTCCATGGAGTGAACACTGAATGGACATAGATGTCACACTAATTCAGTAGGTGACCTGTTCATGGAGTCCATGCTGAGTGGCACAGACTTCACCCATGTGAAGGAGCCATTAGTCCTGATGGCAGAAGATGGTACAGCCAATGCAGTGCCTGTTCATTAGGGCTTTAAGAGCTGTAATCCATCTGCCCTTAATGGCCGCAAAGGTAGTCTTATTACACAAAGGTATAGCAGTTGGTGGAGCTTATCTATAAAGCCAGGGAAAATCAAGTCTCAGTAACAATCATAGAAGATCATATGACAGACATTATTGACCAATAAAGGTAATAGCTGGACTATAAAACATTAAAATTAAGTACAGGTTCACTATGAACAAGACCCAACAGGAGAGAAATTTGGGAGGCTGACCACTTCTTCCGAAATTGTTAGCTACCTGGCTATCATGCTGTCCTCGTCCCTATACTCAACAAATATGCAGATCAGGACTTCTGGTTTATCTCTGACATCTGACCTGCATACTTGTTTCAGGTTAGTGACGAGAAAGTACAAATGCCAGAGGTTCACAGAACAGTCATACAAATGGCATTTTGAAAAAAAAAAAGTGAAACATGTTTCTAAATTATATTCATTGAATTTGTGATACACGAGTCCAATATCCTCACCTGAGTTACAGGGATGATTGTATTCTGCCACTGCTTGCTCATCTGAAAGGTAAAAGAACAACACTTTGCATTCCATAATATAGTGTATTTTTGTATATTTGATCATTATTTGTGTAACCTTACATTAATATTGTTATATTTTTTTCTTTCTGGTAAAAATATGAAACAATGAGGCTAATGGGGGCGTTGGCCACTAAAAGCACAAAAGCCACCTAATTCCTCCTTTTCCTACTGACTCCAAAGTTGTGGAATTTTGTTTAAAACTCCTGATTTTTACAGAAGACTGACAATTTTGTCCATCTTAACCCCTTAGTGACATAGCTTCAGAATTTTCTTTCACTTCTGGGGACAGGAACATGTTGCCATTTTTGCTATGTGTTGAACAATAATTTCCATCTTCCTCATTCATTGCACCTACACATATTATATACTGTTTTTTAAAGGACAAAATGGGCTTTATTTGATGTCACATACGGATTATATTTAAAAAAAAAAGCAAAACAAATTTTTTTTCACACTTTTGGTAATAATAATATGTACATAATTAGTGCAGCTAACAGAAAGTAATTTATAATAAATAATTGTATTTGTCCTGATTCATAAGGTTTATCATATGTCTGGGATTTCAGTATATTTTGGGAGTTTTAGGTTAATACAATTGGAATACAATTTTAGTCTGGAACAATTTTAGAATGCCGTATGTTTGTCTCCTATCTTTAACCACTTGAAGTCCGCGGTGTTTAAACCCCCTTCCCTTTTATTTTTTACTATATTAAGGAAAAATTACCGAAATTAAAAAAAAAACAAAAAAAAACATTTTCCCTATATTAAATGATAAAACATTTATTATTACCCAATTTTTTGGTAAAATATAAAAGACGGGGACACGTCGGGTAAAAAGACACCAAACATGTCAAGCCTCAAAATTGCGTGCGCGCGCAAAACCTCAAAAAACTATCATACCCAAAATTGGCCATTGGCGACTCTTTAAAAGCTTTTACCACTTATCAGTTTAGTGTTATCAGTGATTGATGGCCCTAAATGGATCGCTCTCACTGCGATGTTCACGGTGATATGTAACGCGTGTAGTGCAATTGTCGTTTTTGCGCGCTGGTGCAGCGGGCGCGTATTTACGTTTATATGTGCGTAAACGTGGGAGTGGGGAACTTAAGAATTTTTGGCGGTTTTTTAAAACTTTTTTACATGAGACTTATTTTTTTTTAACTCTTTTTATGTTTTTTTCCACTTAATGTCATTGCTATTACATAGGGGGATACAAATCCCCCTATATAATAGCAAAGGCACACTGACAGGTCCTCTTTATGGAGACATTAGGGGTCTCCATAAAGAGGACTATCGGGGGTCACACAGCCAGCACATACACATGATCGGCAGGCTATAGAGCCGCTGATCATGTATATGTGAAACAGCCAGTGACGGCTCTTTACATTGAAAGGGTTTTTTTGCCCGTCCAATGTTTTTTTCTGCTTGCACGCGCGAGCAGAAAAAAAATGCCGTCTGGTGACGGCAACCCGCCAATGCGACTGTGCCGTCCGTCCGTTTTTTTGCAATGGGCGGACGGCAACTGGTTAAAAGCCTCCTCAGCACTATATTTTCTTTTTTTAAATTATTAAACATATTTTTTGGGACTTTTCTTAAGCTTTTTTCCTTTTTTTATAAAAAACTTTTTATTTTTTAATTTTTGTTTTTAAATAGGGAGCACTAAGGGGTATTTTTTTTATTTACAGGGGCTTTGATACTTAGTATCTCTGAGTACTTTTTGTGTTCCTCATATATGAACAACTGGGCAAAGTCTGGACCATCTATAGGCATGAACATTCCACCAACTATTAGAAGAGAAGGCTACCTGTTTCATAGTAATCATAAACTTTTGCTGTGGCTGGTTTCAGGTTCTTGACTTCAATATTCTGCTCCACCATGAAAGAGAGATTTATAGTATCATGCCCCACCTATGAGAAAGATAACATTACAGTGAAAGAAAGAAATGCAGCTAGGTTCTTCATAACCAAAAAAGAGCAGCTGAAATGACAGGTTCAAAGAAATATGAAGTAAATGATGCCAACAAGTCTTTCCTTTCAGGCCTGTGCTCGGATCAAGGGTCTGTTATGGGATTTTAAGGGTTCCTCTTTAGAATTCCTAACAGACCTTAAGGGCCTGGTATGACTTTGAGTGGGAACCTCACATGCTTTTTTTTTTCAGTTTTTTTTTACATGGGGTCCCTCCTAAGATTCCTACCAGACCTTAAGGGTCTGGTATGACTTTTGGGGGAAACCCCACGCTTTTGTTTCAAATGGGGTCCCTCCTAACATTCCTACCAGACCTAAATGGTCTGGTATTATTTGGGAGGGGGAACCGCAACCCTTTTTTTTTTTAATGTAATTTTTTTTCTTTACAAATGTAATTTTTACTGCAGCAGGTTCTATACATTGTACAGGTGTACCACTTTACAGGCAGTTTAAGGGGACCCCCAGGCACGATATTTAAAGGAATTTTTCATTGTTAATGTTTCACTTTAAGTAATGTTAACATCACTGCTCCTTTAAAAATGGTATTTTGTAAAAGTGTTTTTTCATTGGGCAGTATCTGAATCTCCATACCCTTTTTATGGCCATTAACTTTCAAATAATCCTTCAAAATGGGGTCAATTGGTTTTCAAAGTTCTACCCCCATAGACCTGCATTTAGTTCGAGTTCAAACTTTTTCCATGTTTGAAAGTACGAATTCAAACCAAACAGGGGGGTGTTCAGCTCATCACTACTGATTAACCTTAGTGGGCTGTGGGTTATTTGACATCTGTTCTGAATATACAGTAAGGGTCGGCCTTTATGCTACATTATGCTATATGATAGTGTTCATTTGAGGAGGAGGAGGAGAAAGGATGGGTACATTAATTTCAGTTATGATTTGTTGTATTTATTATGCTTTTCTACAGTCAAGAAGCATGTGGTAGACCAGCATCTCCCACTTCTGCCAATCATGGTCAGATTGGTAAATAATCATACTTTATGTTTAGGGGCATCATGTACTCTACAGAGTGACTGCTAACTCCATAAATAAGATATTCTCAGCCAAACTGATCATACATTCTCTATATAGTGATCGTTTGAAAAAGTGATCATGTGAAAGCTGGATCTTCTAACTGCAATATGATGGCTATAGGCAGCCAAAGGTTAGTCAGCAAGAAGAAGAACAACAAATCTACTTCACAAGTTTGAAACCTTTTCAATATCCCAAAGAAAGTTATTCAAACCTGATTCAGATATAAAGTGACTGTGTCCATTTGGATTTCACTTCTCTGTATCAGTTGGTCCTTCTGCAGCTGAGGAAAGAAAATGTTGTCACTACAAGAAGGTTGAAGACTTCACTTATATTAGCGTTATGAGTAGTAACTGGGAAATGAACCCAATGCATACACTGTAGCACAAGTATTGGGAATTTCCAAAGCTATGAGGACTATTTGACATAATACACTAAACTCTAACACATCTTTAGATGCTCACTGGTCCACAGATTAGTTAGGATGTAGGTCCTTACCTTCTTCACTGTACTCTTGACTGGAATGTATCCAGAAAGCATCTTCACCTCTATAACAGCCATGTTGGATTTCTCCCGGGTTCCAATGTATCTATAGGAATAAAACGACAGGGCTTGCTTAAAAATTATTTGACTTGCTAACTTAAGAAAAACTTAGACGGATATTTAAAAAGCATCATTCAATCCAATTGTGTATTAATTTAAGATATATAATCTATAATTTAAGAGATCATCTCCAGTACAGCAGCACCCACAATAAGTGTTCAGCATTAGGAGGCAATCAGGGCTGTAGTACTGTCAGCTTAACACTGGACATGCTTATGGGAGGAAAGAGCAGATAAATAACCTCATAAGTGCCCTGACAGTAATTAGATTGTCCAATAACAAGCTGGAGGACTAAGGAAGCGGAACTGTAGCAGCCAATTTACTCCTGTGGTCAGATGGACGAGTACAATTATTATGAGTCTATTAAGCATAGGCGTCACTACAGGGGGGCAATGCCGGACGCCGAGAGCTGATTAAATTGCGGATGGCATCGGCGCCCGGCCGTTGCGGTATGGAGGATTGTGGGTGGCGTTGGACTACATGTCACAACCGCGGGGTGCCAATGCCATCCGCAATTAAATCAGCTCATCGGTGCCCAGCGGTTGCAACATGCAATGAAAATTATTAGTGCCCCCCCAGATTTGACTGTTGTATCTTATGTGCCCCCCCTACATATTGTTCCTAGAGTCGCCACTGCTATTAAGGGGAGGTGTTTAACTGTGCACAAGGATGCCAGCAGCTTTAAAAGTGATACTTTACTCAGAGGTTAAATCTTAAAAATGCATTAAAGTACCTTAACTATTAATAAAAATGTATCTTATTTGTGTCTCACTCGGCTGTAGATCCACAAATCATCTCTGAATTGGTGCTGACACTGTCCTTCCTTCTGGAGGGTGGTTACTTTGGTTCCCCATGGTCCCTGTGTGTGTTGTAAAGTAACCACTCCAAGCTCGCTCCTGTGAAGTACTACAATCTCAGTACAAATTAGTAAACTAAACGTTACATTGTAGGTCATCACGGGAGAGAGCTTGGAGCGGTGGCTACTTTACAACACACACACAACATCAATTTAGAGATGATATGATGATCTACAAATGAGTGATACACAGATAAGCTACATATTTGTTAATAGTTAAGATACTTGAACTAACTCAACACCTATCTGGAAAAAATAGGTCAAGGCAACTAGACTTGCTGTCTTTTTCTTGAAGACATTTCACTGGTCATCCAACCAGCTTTCTCAATTCAGAAAAATACAGCAAGTCCAGTGGCCTTTTATTAATAGGGTATTTGTAAGATTTAACTTCTGAGTTTAGTGTCACTTTAAGAATAAGGTAATATACACATATGAGTACATAGTTGATATCATAAGAATAGAGTTTTTGACTTGAATTTTAATCATTCTCAAAAGAACATACTTCTTATTTATAGTAAAATTATGGTTTGCTTAATTTTGATTGTGTACTGAGCATAGAAACAGGTTCATAAAAGGTTGGCTCGTCCGAAATTAAAATTTCAGATATAAACGGACACTATTAGGAGGATCATATAGCACAGCAGAAAAAAAGTAACTTTCTAATGTGCTAATTTGTATAGGCCAAGCTTATAACTTGACATTCTTACTGTGTCATCCAATGAAAAGAGATTGATAATAAAACTCACGTAGCACTGATTAGAATATCAAAATTCGTCACTGGATCCCCCAGGCACTCTCTGGTTGATTGTGGTGTCACCTTTAATGAAAAGCTGATGTCACTTCTGGGTGGAGGGACATTGTATCTCAGGACTGTCTGTGAAATGAAGACAAGAAATTAGTTAGAGGAAAGAAATAAATAATAGAAGAGAAGGCAGAGAGTTGGTGTCTTCTCACCTGGACAAAAACACAGCCGTTCCCTGTGGCAGTCACCATATATTCTTCGGTAACAGTCGGGAGTGTTGCTCTCTGGAGGAGGAGACGGTTGTTTTTGTCTACATGGAACTTCTCCAGAAATCCTGTGCTGGAAGTGACGGTCACAGTCATATCACCCTTATCACTGAATGTGAGTGCCGAGTACTTGGCTAGAGCTTGAAGAGCTACAACTGTGTCCTACATAGAATAAGAGGAATGTTAGTGAACAAATGTGTACATCAGGGAAAAAGATAAACACTTTCACCTAATGAGACTAAATGCAATCCACAATGTGTACTGTGCAAACGAATATACTGGTC
The DNA here is from genome assembly GCF_000935625.1 of Nanorana parkeri. Lineage (NCBI taxonomy): Eukaryota > Metazoa > Chordata > Amphibia > Anura > Dicroglossidae > Nanorana > Nanorana parkeri. The sequence goes on along the minus strand of NW_017308463.1, from coordinate 108,794 downwards.
TGACTAAATCAAAGTATTGGAGTAAATTTGGGTTCTAGGTGTTGATGGTTACGAAACACAGGATGTACAAATGTACAAAGTAAAAAAAATAAGATATCATGAACATGTTGTATAGAAAATTCTGCCCTCTGCCTATCCCAATCCTGATTTCAGCCTAGAAATTCCCTATTATCCTAAACAAATTGGGGGTGGGGTGTCAAAGTAAGCAGTTATCTCTTTTCATGCCTTTTAAACATCGTGGAAATAGGATCTTGGGAAGGAGGATATTATCCCTGCCAGGGTCTTGAAGAAATTCAGCACATGGACAGGTGATATAACTTACCAGGGACTGCCAATTATCAGATAATAGATGACCCTTGATTAATCTAGTTTGCTGCAAAAAGATATCACTGTATTTAGTCAATGGTTCACCTGTGTAGATGAGAAGCCTCCATAGGGGTTCTGCTGTTTGCTCAACCAGTTTACAATCTCCGTAGCTTTGCTCAGGTCAGGTTCAGGCCCATGGAGTAGAGTCAGGAGTGCATAGGCAGTCATCTCCACCTCAGCAGATGGAGCTCGGTACCAGTATGAATCTTGCTTAGGAGGAGCAGAATCCCGTTTCCAGTGGAGCTGTCCATCTGTAGATGCAAAGACACAACATTACTTATTATATAGTCTTGTCTCTCTCTAAATATTGTTTGTATGATCTCAATAAAGGTTTGTTGGAACTAATAAGAAGACTTTACTGTCATTGCCTAAAAACTTCCAACGAAATTTGCTTTTAACGCTATGGAACAGGCTTGTCAGTATGTGGATTCTGTTCAACCAGGGCAAAGGAAATAATTAAGAACACCAGGGTGCATTGGCATAGTGAAGGTATTACCATTTAATAAATAAAGGGTAAATAAACTCACATTTCAAATTGATGAAATCACTTACCAGTTAGTGTTAAAGCCAATGATGATAAAACAGCATGAGTGTGGCTCAATGCTCATGGCACATCAAAACAGCTTGTGTCCTAGGCTGACTCCTTTAAAGGATTGTCCCTTCTTAATGGATTGCTCTGAAAAAGACCCTTCACCACCTCCCTCCCCTACCTGATACACACACGATTTTTCTGATGGTCTTCTAACTGGTTCAATGATGACATAGGTCCCTCTCCAGCAATGGTGAGGGTGATCCTTCCTCCTGCACTGAATAGTCTACATGTAGTGATGTATGAGCAATGCACCATTTAATGCAGTCATATTTTGAGCTCAGGGCGGTTTGATGACATACCTCAATGGGGTCTACAACATTTTAGGCTAAAAGGAAGTGGGTTAAAGGAAGCCAGACAACGTTTAACCAGGAAGACCATGACATGTATGGCATGTAGCAGAGGAAAGGAATTCCTGTATTGAATAGCTTCAGATTAGCCTCTTGATATATTGTAACCAAAACTACTTTTTACTCCGAATATTCCTGGTCCCTTGATTTTTTAATTTAAAAAACATTTTATGAAGAAAACATTTGCAGGGGACTTAACCCTGTGATGAATTGCCAAAGACAAAGAATGCTAATATATTTTTCCAGTTCGAATGTAGTGTTGTAATAATACATTATGATCACTAGTTGGAGCTGATGAGCATAGAAAATAAATATCCTCCTCAGCACAATGTAAACTGGAAAACTCCATATAGTGTCCATAATGTAATGTAACACTACATTCGCAGTAAGAAATATATTATTAATAACATTCGTTTTTGGCAATATAAACATACCCTTTAATGTTTGAGTTTAGATATATTTTTACTTTACTTTTCAGCTGGTGTATAAGGAAGAATGAACATTCGATTTAGACATCTTGTAACCGATGGCATATTATTCAAAACAAGTCTACATTTTTAAAAATCAGTTTGGCTAATGCATGTGTTTACTTTTGTGTATTGTTCTCTAAATTATCTATTTCTCACCTCCTCGTACAGCTTTTTCGTCCAGTTTGTCTAGTATAGTCTTTCTGAACTCTGTCTCTCCACACAGGGTAAAGGTGTAGGCCAGCAGAGCCAGGGTGTATACATTGGTCACATCACTAGCTGCCTTTTGCAGACAGGATACTGCGTCCCTAACCAGAGGATCCTAGAGGGAGAAAATAAAGGATACAAGAAACAGCTAATTAATGAATATGATATTATCTGTAATATAACAAATACTTTTTTTTCTTATTGAGCTTTCCTCTTTAAAGGGATGATCCATTTGACAGTCTCATGAAATAAATAAATAATCTCACTTTTATGAGAATTCTACTGTTAAACCCTTTTTACTGTTACCAACTGATGTTAACATTTCTTTAAAACTCAACCAACTCAACCAAGTGGTGAAGGAAATAAAGTATTTCTACACTTAATGGGAGAACATCTTCCTTATGATGGTCAATCAAGAAAAAGCTATAAACAATAGACAAAGAAGTGGTGCCTGATGATCATTGGCCCATTATACTTGATGATTGTAGTTAGTTATTTTATTCCCATGGAATGGTATGTATACAAATCCAGAGCTCAATTTAAATTGTATGATTCCATCTTGAATATGTGGTTGAATACATTTTATCCCCCACTTGGTTACTAAAATCCATAAGGCCTTATCCGATATATATATATATATATATATATATAGGCACAATTATTGGCAATTTGTACTATATTTAATTGCCTATTTCTTGGATGCATTTTACCGCATATTATTCCAAGGTGATATTACTCTATTGTTTTTTGTGCTGTGATTCTGCAATTTATGTGGTATAACTGTTCTACAGATGCTTTTATTAAAAAAAATCTTTCTCTTGCATATTTCGAAGTTTACTGTTTGCTAAGATCTCTGTAATCAAGTTTCTGCATCTGAACACCTGCTGTGGCCATTATGAGGGACTCTCATAAAGGACTGTATATTCACTGCTATATCAGGGACTATCCCTGCAGGGTTTTGTATTTATTTGGAGAATTTAACAAGAAGAGCTGGAAGTGGGGGAGCACCCAAAACTTCCAATTGGACTGGAACAGAGTTGGCAATTTTGACAAGGAGATCTTGCTGTTTTAGTATCCAAGACATGTAATAAGATTACTGTTCAAGCTTTAACACCTACTATTCGCCAAAAGATTGCAAATAGGGAGCAGAATTTTGAAGCATATTTTTTTTTCTTGGGCCAATTGTACTATAAATTCCTTTTCGAAGTGGTTTGTAATAAGGTACAACATTTACAGAAATAACTCATCAATAGTAACGATTACTTACCTCCAGAGGTACACCACCCTCTATCAGAGCAATTGTCACATAAGCAGAAAGGGAGATATCATCTTGCACTCCTCCCTGTAAAGGAGATCATAGCTTCGATTTAATGTCTACTGTAAGATAGTTATACGGTATAAGGTTTATTTAAAAGGAAAGTGTAGCAAAGTTAAGTTTATTTTACTTTATAATGGCCATTCTCCCTGGAAGGCTATTTGTAAAGTTTATTTTAATCCTTTCTTGTTTCCTTAAAACAAAAGTTATAAACTTGATTGTCGTGACCAATCAGATTCTTTGATTCATTTTACCAGAGAAAAAATATATGAAATTTAATTGGTCACTGTGGACAAGATCTACTCGATTGTGTAGGTCCCAAAAGTTAATATTCACATTAATGTGAGATGAGAATTTATATAGTTTATTTTCCTTAAGCCATTTTCTCATTGATATTGTATGGCTAAGTTCATATATTGCCATCAACTGGTCATTCTAGTTATTGCACTTGGTTATTGTACATGTTCCCTCCCATCTATGATGTATTTCCCCTTCTTGCTCAGTGTGGAGTGTCATGGCTGTTTCTAACAGGACCACATGTTAATCTGCATTGCATGCTTGGAAACATTATCATCTTTGACCGCCTTAAATACCGGCAATTCATTCATCTGCTGTATCCTGTTAACCTGCTGCACGGAATAAAGTACTTTGTGGATGGAAAAGGTATTTGGTGAGTTCAGCTATAAGGAGTGTCTGCAGTGATTATATCTTCTTATACAGTCCAGACATAGAGGTCTCCACACGGGATACATCGCTAATAAAACAATCGGAGTCAGAATAAGAACATTTTTCAGGCAAAAATGTTTGACTGTTGATAAAGAAAGAGAATCTTCGGAAACTGCTGATTAAGAGAGATTAGCTCCTGAAATGTTTTCATTGCGATTAGCTGTAAAGCGTTGATACAGAGAAAGAATATGTGGAAAGTGCTAATAAATGGGGATGATCTCAAGAAACTGATGACAAAAGGAAATGGACTCAAGAAACTGGTGATAGAGATGGTCCCAATTAACTGGTGATAGAGATGGTCCCAATTAACTAGTGATAGAAATGGTCCCAGGCCACCGGTGGTAAAGAGAGATGGTCTTACGAAACAAGTGAGAAAGAGAGATAGGGAATAATTTACTAATGGAGAAAAGTTTGGTCACTTTGCAGGGGAATTTTCCCTAAACGTAGTGTATGTGGGGAGCGAAGAAGGAGAAAATATTTCCACTCTGGGATGTGCAAATGCCCAGAGGGAAAAGGGGCTTTAAAGAAACATTCCAGACCTCACCATATAAAATTTAGAAAAACATTTAGTTAGTACATCATCATTAACATGATTAAAAAATAAAATAAAACATATATTGGTACATTCACCACATGGTAGCGATGCCGCACAATTTGCGAGTCACACGATTGGTTTCCAAAGCTACATATATGATATTATATATCCCAACATGTTTCGCCCACCCGGGCTTCTTCAGGGGAACAAGAAAAATGTATATCGTGTTGGAAATCCTCGAGCAGCCAATCTGAGGCAGAGGAGGTATAAAAAGTGGATAGGGAAACAGCTGTTTCATTCAATTCTAGTTCGGAAAAGAGATGATTTTGTCAGGCATAGACTACCAAGCAGGAGGGTCGCGTCAAAGGAGCACACCACAGCAACCAAGCGATGAACAGCAACAGCAAGCACTAGCAGGTGAAGTGTTATGATACCCTGCTCATGAAGCATGATGTTGTGCTGTCCTTCTCCCGGGTGCAATACATGCCCACTAATGTTGACTGGTGAATGTGGGGAAACTGTGCTGACTTCAGTCACGTGCAACCAAAATTCCTGTTTCTTTTTTTGCTTGCACATGATTAGTTATTCTTTTTAAAGTGATACTTACTTTGCAAAGTGAACATGCTTTACCCCTTTAGTAAATCAACCACATAGTCTCAAGAATCCATCAAAAGCGATGGTCTCGGGACACTGTCGATTAAGAGAGATGAAGAAAGTAGTGATAAAAAATGTATACTAAGAATGTTCACTTTTGCCTCTTTTTCCCCAGAATGAACATACACAGAAATTCACAGGGCAAATGGATCTGCAAATTGTTTATAAATAGACCCCTTTAAGCCCCTTTTCTGTATAATTGGTGTTGTTCTATCTATGGGATATAGTAGCATTTGAGAACTTCAATTAACCTTTAAGGTGCAGTACATATTAGAGATGTCACCAGCACTCCGTAGTAGAATAAAGCAAACACCTGTTTATTGACGCATATTGTCATAACATAGATGCAACATTTCGGGGTCATTTAGGGTCCCCTTCATTTCAAGCCTGATGAAGGGGACCCTGCGTGGCCCCGAAACGTTGCATCTATGTTATGACAATATGCGTCAATAAACAGATGTTTGCTTTATTCTACATTGGTGTGCTGGTGACATCTTCAATAATTCTTCCTACAAGCGGCGCCATCCGCAATCATTTCAAGCACCCATGGTATTTGGGACATCCAGTAAGGAGTGCAGCAGAATTATGTTATTAACTTTAAGGTGCAGTGACGCCATTCTAAAATTATAATTTCATAAATAGAGTTATTACTATAACACAGTACTAGGTAGCCTTTTAAAAATATGTCTTGAACAACATTCATAAATTATGGACAAGGAGGGTTGATATTATATGTGTTAAAGCAGACCTTTTACACTCAAAAATCAAGTTCTACGAATGCATCCCTCTATGTATGATGATGATAAATAATAACATAGACATGTCAGGTGTAAAATGCTGTGATTTTGAAATACTTTCACTTGCAGAACATTCACTTCCTGCTTTGAAAGTGCAAAATTACTTCAGTTTGCCAAAGCAATGCACACTAGGAATGCCTTGTCATCAGCAGAGCATTGCTGGGAAATCTCATCTGTAATCTCACAAGATCTCAGAGAAGGGTATTTTCCTTCCTTGTGATGATGTGCATGGTCACATGTCTTAGTCACATGTCTAGTCACATGTGCCAGAAATCGAGGAAGTAAAATTAGAGCTAGTAATCTGGGCTTAGTAAACATGGCCACTGTCAGAAGACTGAGGAAGAAAAGAGAAATAATGTATGCAAAGAATATAAATCCGGAAATTATCTAGAAGTATGTGTGTGTAGATTGTCATTACTAAACATTTCTAAAGATATGGGTAAAGGTCCGCTTTAATAACATAGGATCACTATGATCATATATGAATTTACTAGAAAAGCATTCAGATCACCTTCATAGCATTATTGAAGAGTCTTCCCACGCTACGGAAGCAGCCAGTCTCATTACGATTCATCTTGAGCCAGGTGAAGGATTGATTTAGGTGACTTTCATCTATAAATATATAAGGCCGAGCTTTGCTGAAGGACTTCACCACAAATGCTGACAACCTGTAAAATAATTACAATAAGTATATTTAGGTGAATTGTCTATAATAATAAACTGAGATGACAATATTAATTGTGCTTTCAAACAGACACTAAACTAAATGTGATCAACTACTATTTAGGAGAATGATATGGCCCATAGCGGAAGAACAGCTTCTCACTGTTCAACCTCCAGTGGACATAACCTTTACTACAGGGATCATCTGTGGCCCTTCACGAACAATAACCAAAATTAAAATGTTGACTTGCAAAGATGTGAACATATCACTGTGTGCTTTGGTGAATAATCTGACACTGCATGAATTCTCCCTAATGTTTTTTGTTTTTATTTTTGATATAAGAATCATTTTGTCTGGCATGGGAGGAGACGTGGTTTTTCTCTACCACAGTCAAATAACACTTGCAAGTCTTGTCCCACTCCCAGCCTGTGACTGAACAGTAAAAGGAGAAGTAGCATACTCATTTATTATTATTATTATACAGGATTTATATAGCGCTAACAGTTTGTGCAGCGCTTTACAATATAGGGAAAACATTACAATCACAACACAATTCAAGACAAGATGGAATGGAGGGCCTACAATCTAAAAGGGAGTGGCAAGTGATACATGAAGAGTTAGCTGTGTGGGGATGAATTGTTTTAGAAAGTGATAGTTCAGTGGTTAGGTTGAGGTTGGACAAGCTTCCCTGAAGAGATGAGTCTTAAGGGATCGCCTAAGGCAGTCAGAGTGGGAGATAGACGAACCGCTTGGGGTAGAGAGTTCCATAGGATGGGAGAGACTCTGGTGATGCCCTGGAGGAGTTGACGAGGGAGCTGGAAAGCAGGAGGTCTTTTGAAGAGCGGAGGGGACAGTTAGGGTGATACTTTGAGATATAGCCAGGGGCAGAGTTGTGGATGGCTTTATAAGTGGCTGTTAATATTTTGAATTTTATCCTTTGGGCTATTGGAAGCCAGTGTAGGGATTGACAGCGGGGGGTTGCAGTCACTGAGCGGTTGGTTAGGTGAATCAGTCTAGCAGCTGCATTCATGATAGGCTAAAGGAGGGATAGCCTGTGTAGTGGAAGGCCAATGAGGAGGGAGTTGCAATAGTCAAGACGAGATATAACAAGTGAGTGGATGAGTAATTTTGCGGTTTCATTGGTGAGGAGTGAGCGCTGCAGCACAGCTGACTGGCTCCTTGCTCTGTTTCTCATTCTGCCAGTCTGACTTCTGCAGTACAGGGACTACAAGATGCCAATAACTAATTCAGGTATTTACATTACTTGCATTTAAAAAAAATAATAATAATTAATGATTGACTAATGAATACAGGGCTCCATTGTTTTGTGCCTTTTATATCCATCTGGAGCTTAGCTTTAGCACTGTACTTCTTTATTGTTTGCATAAAGGTAAAAGGTTTTGCCTGTGTACTTAACGTATACTGTACCTATTTCTCAACCTCTTGAAGTTCAATATTTTTGTGGTATTCTGGATAATTTTTTTAATGTATTCTCTTTGACCTGGAACCATAAACTATTATGCTATAGAGCTGTCCTGAGTGAGTTGGGCGTTGTTTACTGCATGGTCTTACGAAATGTGTTTTAGCATAAACGTAAACCGACACTCTGCTGGCACTGCAAACAAAGACTCGCAGACCGGCTTCCTGATTAGCAGGTATGCCGACTCCATGCTCCTTCATCACCTGGTGACGAAGGAGCGTGCAGCCAGCTTTCTGGCTAATCAGGAAGCCGGGCGGCGTGTAATGACGTGTTGCCCGGCTTCCTGATTGGTCAAGAATCTGGCCAATCAGGAAGCCGGGCAATGCATCATTACACGGCGCCCGCCTTCCTGAATGGCGGGAGGGCTAGCTCCATGCTCCCTCGTCATCAGGTGACGAGGGAGCATGAAGCTGGCTTTCTGGCCAATCAGAAAGCCGGGGGGGGGGGGTGTAATGACATACTGCCAAGCTTCCTGATACCAGAAGTATCGGTCTAGGCAGTGGAGCATTTGGGAGAGTACGAGTACTTGCCCAAATATTCGGTATCGGCACCGATACTAGTATCAGTATCGGTGCATCCCAACTCAAACACATTTATTTAGATAATTTCATTTACCATGTGTTACCCTGGGGATCACTCTTTCCAAAGGCACTGTATGACCCATCATCCCGTTTGTATGTCAACTGTCGCTGATATCCTAAACAAAAAGCACAAACATATTGTATACTTTACATGCAAAAAGTTTTATTATAAATATGTATATAATAAGATCTGCACCGCCATCAATATTAAAAAAGAGCATTAAGTATGCAAGCATCAAGAGAGTACAAATATTACCATATTTGTAGATTTCTAATAATTTAACACACTAAGGGCCAGGTAGTAACACACTTTAGCTAGTTTTAAGAATGCTGGAAAGTAGAAGTGTCTGTGCTGCTAACAGAAAAAAGTCATAAGGTAACTTTTATTTTGCTAATGTATACTATGAAAATGTCTTGAGCTCAGGTGTTTTCTGAGGGCATTGTTTTCACATTTTGCTATGCCAAGGTTTATGAGTAAGCCTCGCATAGCAAAGAGGTTCTCAACACAATGGTGTCTTACCAAATGGTTTCAGATTACATTATTCCTTCCAATAATGGTTGATCCAAGAGTAAATCTATTATCACATACAGAATTACTAGAGAAAAACATGCTACTTTCAAGTATACCATTCTGCATGGCAAGGCACTTATATGTTGCTAAAGTATTCTTATTAATATAGTTGCCAGCATGGTGGTTGAGCATGCTGGTTTTAAGATACGTTACCTTTGGAAAATATACGTCACCACAGATTTATTCAATTTGACCTTATCATCCGCTTTATGGTATGATTACATGCCAAGTATTGCAAATGTTTCCACTACTAGGTATTTCAGACTGAGGAACTCAGATTAGAAAAAAAAGAGGACCTTTGTTTACTAAGTCTCACCGCTCTCCAGGAACTTGGTGGCTTTGCTCTTGATCTCATCTGTCAGCTGATGAGTTTTCTCCAGATACTGCAGAATAAATATGTTGGGAGCAAAGAGGACCATGTTCTGCTCTCCACACCCATATGGCATGGCCAAGAGACGGTCCGGGTTCTGCAATGCTGTTCCCATTATATCTCCTGTAGAGTAAAAAAAAGTAGAACAGAAGATAGTAAATAAACATCTACACGAGCCGTCGAGCACATTCCTAAAGTCTAGGCTAAAAACTTGATGTACATAATGTAATTGTGACTTTTCCATTTAAGAATCCTAGACATGACAATGGATTTTCTGCAGTTACTTTTCACATTAAGCTTTTATCAGGATCACTAACATATTTTAAGATTAGCTGAAAAATTTACAATACGGCAAAAGATTTACAGGCAAAAGGGTGAAGAGTTTGGAGAAGGATGGAGAAGTGAAGAATCTTGGACAACATAGCTGAACTGGAAAGTCAGCTTTGAGAATTTTTCCAAATCAGCTATTTTGTCCTCCAAACTCTACACCCTTTTATGAATAACCATGATAGTCAATGCCAGAAGTCTCCAGATTGTGGTACAACACTTCTAAAATGCTCAGTTTGTTGCTGATAAGTGAAGTGCTTTATCTCACCCAACACAGTCACATGAGCTCTCTCAGAGTCATTCAGAATGTTCTTAGGGACCTTTAGGAAGACCTCGTCTGTCTTAGTGTTATCTGAAAATTAAAGGATCAAAGAAAAAAAAAATCACACTGTGCATATACATAGAGCATTTCATGTATTACAACAAAATGAATCATACAAATTTAGATGAAATTGATGCCAATTGTTTATACTTTTGGCCTATAGTGGTTAGAACCTCTGTAAGGTTTTACCACTGACTATGTCCACTATGAGTTGAAATAGTAGATTAAGACTAGGTGGTACTTCACCTGTCTGGAGTTAACCTTAGTCCCCGCCCCTTCCTACAAAGCCCCAACTTTTTTTTCCTGACATGCTGCAGCAGTTAGGAATGTCTGATCCACCCTGACATATATGAGGCTTCAGTGTGTCAAGCACATACCTACAGTATGCATCATTGTAGGAACTATCAAGGATACTCTTTGGTAAGAGTTTATTTAGGAGGTAAAAACACAACAAAGTGTAAGGTTAGTCTCTCTCTATTTTACATAATTGTCTCCTCACCTTCTCCCTCCTGGATGCAGAGAAGAGAACTGTGTGATTTCTCCACCAGGACTCCTCCAGGCTGTTTGGAGAAATAAATAAGACATAGAGATCAGAATGTAAGAACACAAAGTGAACGGGGCCTTATATATAAAACTAATATTCTCTGACGTGTTAGAATGTTATACACCATAGCACACCTTTAGAAAATTTGCTTTAAAAATAGGGAATTTTGTTTTTCATATATTGCAGGACAGAATCAAGGTGTGTCAAAAGTGATTCTTCTCTGCCTAGTTCCTACCCTATGAATAGTTGATTATTTTGGATCAACTGGAACATACTATTATGTATCTGTAACATTGCTCCATTTCCAGTCACTGACCTTTACAAGTAAGGGTTTCACAATGGTATCGGTGGCTCCTTGTAGGGGAACAATCGGTATATCATTCTGGCACAACTCTTCAGTCTTCACAGCCTCAGTTCGCACTGTGATGTTTACTTCTCCTGAGAGGAGATGAAGTTCTCATCACATATAATAATATAGCTAGTAAATGTTCACTTTTAATGAGCATGGATTTTAATACAATTTATTTTTCTCCTGTATGTAGTATTATTCTTGATACAAAATGATAAAACTGGTTCATCATAATTTTTTTTTCTCCTGTATTTAGTATTATTATTGATACAAATTATAAAATTGGTTCATAATGATGTATTTATAGCAATTGTATAGACCTTCCCAACTATATATTACAACAGTGTTCTATTATAAGAATATTAGGCCAAATTCTATTGCTACCTGCATTCTTGTAGCCTGACAATGTTCACCCCCTACTCATCTGCTTCCCGATAGCAGTATCATGGTATGTCAAGCCCTGGTTTTTTGGGGGGGTGATTTCTCAAAGGCATAAGTTTAACCTATCAAAGTGAATTTTCAACAGAGTAAAAAAAATAATTAACAGGGAATAAGCCAGTATGAAAACCAGCATGTTCAAAGCTGCAGATTTACAAGATGTAGTCTTTTAATTCACAATGTTTTAGGGATTTCATGTTAGACTGATAAGGGGTCTTAAAGATATTTCTACCAGTTCAAAACATGAAAAAAACGGTTATAATTTATTTTTTATTTATAAACATTATAGGATTCTTGACTTTTAACCTTTCTAAAGAGGAGACATTTGTCAGGGAAATGTTTTTATTATCGTACATCAAAGGTATATATTGTATACTGTAAATCTTCTTCATAAATAGCTTGGAATGTATTGAACAATGAACAGCAAAGTAACATTTATCTATATTCAAAGGTCAGCAAAAATGGCAAGTCTGAATTTCTGCATATAAGCAATATAGGCTCAGTTCTAGAGAGGAAAGGCTGACAGGGATTGCACACAGTCACCCACACATCATTTGCGAACAAAATCACCCCCCCCCCCAAAAAAAAATAATAATAATAATAATAAAAGTGTTTTGGATTTCTGCTGTCTGCCAGTAGAAGTGAGCTAGAAACTCACTGTGGCTGTTCCTGCTATTTGTGTTGATGGAATGTTGTACATTGTACTTCTAGCTCACGCATTTTGGGTTCCTACACCCAGAAACTCCTTGCAGAGTACAAAAAGTTTCCCCTCATTTTCCAGCTGTTTGTTCTAGGTGTATTGATGCCGAATGGGCAAACTGTCTTTGTCAGTCTCGTCCTCAGCTTCAATGTACTTTGTCTGGCTATGACACCTAACCGTGCTAGTGTTATACCAAGGCTAGCCAGTCAACTGGGGTGGTAAAGTGGTGGCACAAGTCTTGCCCAGTGGCGAGGCAGAAAGTATCATTCTGGTCCTGAAAATAGCATTATTAATATGGTAATTATTATTGTACACATTTTTTATACGTTTTGAAATTTTGACAAAATCAGATAAAAAAAAAAATGAATTTCCCTCTCGATAAATTTGCCCTACCGTTTCCTGCTCATTGGTAGAATGTGTAGGTAGATTAATGTCAATAGTAACTTTATGTAATTACTTAAGTTTGCTTACTAATCAAAAATACTGGTAAAACAAAAAATATTTATTTTTGAATCAGAAAGTCCCTTCTCACCCAGATTGGTGGCTTTCAGGTTCCAGTAAAACGTTTTGCTCTCATCGGCGCACAGGCAGCTGCTGTATGTACAGTCTGTACAAGGTGTCTGCTCTAACTCCTTTGTGGGCCCCAGATTGACTTCAATCTGTAAACACAAGACATATTTTAAAAAACTACTGTAAAATCAAGTGTACACATTGATGATTTTACAGTAGGTAGGTTTAACTTACTAGTGTAATCACCAATGTGTACACTTGATTTTATATTGACATTTTTGAAATTACATTGGTAACGCAGCATTTGCCCATCTTCAAATTAGCTCATTGTTGTCTCCTGAAGAAGCAGACCTGCTCCGCAAAACATGTAGACCCGCAGAAAAATGAGCTGGGACCTGCGGAACCGTGTCTTATGACTGAACTACGTAGCCAAAAAGGAGACTCCACGGTCCAGCCTTGTCTGAGGGAGACTCTGAGGACCTGGATGGACCACATAGCTTCATGCTCAGTCCTGTTGCATACATTCCTGGCTGTATTCTAAAATCCCTATGGTGTGTAGTGGTGGTGGTTTTGGGGAACACCTACATGTAGAAGTGCTACATAATTGGATGGGGAAGAGTTTTGGTTTCCCAGTTTTAAGTCATATATGATATACATGTTAAGATCCAAGGCCACCATCTGATAAAACCTACAAAATAAAGTTTATCTGGTGACAGTTCACCTGAACAAGTTAAACTTACTGCAAAAAACATGTAAACCCGCATAAAAGTAAGTTGTTACTGGCCTGCTACTATGCATTAGTTGGAAGTATGGGTGGTCTATGTAATGATAATGATGTATGCATGATCACATATTTCTAACATTAGGAAGTTGATTCACTCCATTATCTTTGTATACTATGCTTTTATCAACTTTTTCTTTGTATAAAATAAACGTTATATTTTATATAAGTCTGTTTTTTGATATTTGAGTGTTTGTATGGTTGGCTGTACCAGAATTTAAAGTCCCATTTCATGTTACAGAATTGATATTTGTTCCTTGGATGTTGGCACTTACAACTTAAAGGAGAACTATGGGGGTAAGTGTTTTTCCCCATAGTTCTTCTAAGGGTCACGGGAGGACATAAACTAGTGTCCTCCCGTGACCCAAAGCTCAGTATATTGCGAGCTACAGCTCGCGGTATACTGAGACCGCTGCAGTCGGGACAGATCCCGACATTACTGTCGAGATCCACCCAGCTGCGTGAGTGACAGCTGGCTCTGCCTATCTAAAGGCAGACCCAGCTGTACCCGCCCCCTCCCCTGTCTGTTCTGCCAGTCAGTGCTGGAGGATTGGAGCGGTGAGGGGGGGGAATCCCTGCAGGGAGCCGTGAGTGACAGTCACGGCTCTCTGCAGGGAGAATGTTATTATTATACAGGATTTATATAGCGCCAACAGTTAGTGCAGCGCTTTACAATATAAGGAAGACTTTACAATCACAATACAATTCAAGACAAGATGGTAAGGAGGGCCCTGCCCCTGAGGGCTTACAATCTAAAAGGGAGGGGGAAGTGATACATGAGGAGGTAGCTGTGTGGGGATGAATTGTCTGAGAATGTGATGATTGAGCGGTTAGGTTGTGGTGGGATAGGCTTCCCTGAAGAGATGAGTCTTAAGGGATCGCCTAAAGGCAGTCTTGATCAAGAAGTGAGCGAGCAACGGTATGTGTTCGGTCACTTCCCGATCTATTGAGCCGACGTGTGACAGTTTCATTGTCACACGTCGGCTCGAACTATGAGGCTGAGTGAAAATCACTCACCTCATAGTTCTCCTTTAATTACATTTTTGGGTTTTCAGGAAGTTCTGGAATTTGGTTTATCTCTCTAAATCTCAGAACTACATAGAAATACAAATCTTTTGACAGGTAAAACAGCTTTCATATATGTGTTTCATCTGTGTATATAATTGTTTTATCTGGAGTTCCCTATCAAACATTATAATCCATTCATCAGCTTATAATAAAAATACATGCAGGGAATTTATTAACACCAAATACATAAAAAAAAAAACAATATTAAAATGATTTAACTTGGCAAATAAGTTGTGTGTCATCATGTGTTTTTGCAATTGCATTCCATGTAAATGTACATTATAACATACTTCAATGTGCCTTAATGCGCATTGACATGAATCATGATGCATGCTGATGAGTAAGGATGGGGACCCCCCAGGCACCATATTTAAAGGCATTTTTAATTTTAAATGTTTCATTT
Source organism: Nanorana parkeri (assembly GCF_000935625.1). Taxonomy (NCBI): domain Eukaryota; kingdom Metazoa; phylum Chordata; class Amphibia; order Anura; family Dicroglossidae; genus Nanorana; species Nanorana parkeri. The sequence goes on along the minus strand of NW_017308463.1, from coordinate 93,680 downwards.
TAAGTGATGTTAAATCACTGGATCCCTATACACTTTTTATGGCCAATAAATTGCATATAAGGCTTCAAAATGGGGAATTTAAATTTCTGAGTTCTACCCCCATAGACTTGCATTGAGTTCTAAGTTCGAGTTAGAACTTTTTCCATGTTCGAAAGTTCGAGTTAGAACCGAACACGGGGGTGTTCGGCTCATCACTACTGATGAGTGCCAACATGCGTTCGAGTGTGTTACAAGGTACAATGGCACACTTTCTGATGTGACTCTATTGATTTAATTAGAAAATACATCAGACAAAAAAAGCAAGGGTGTGATTCCAGCCTAAACATTGTCAACCAGTGTGGGTTTTAAAGCCCCATTCACATCAGTGAAGTCTGGTGTGTTATGTTGTGCGTTAAGAAAGCCCATTTATTTTAATGGGCCGCCAACACACCACAATGCATTACCGCAATGCATATAGGTGTAAAGCCGACCACAAATCTGTGGAATCTTTAGAACCATTTCAGGGCTTCAGGAAATCTTTTTGAAGCTTGCTGAAAGCTTTGTAAATTGCTCTTTAGATTAGCATTTGCAATAGGAAATCTGTGTAAGCATGGTATTAATGAAACTAGTCTGTGACTGATTAGATGTAAAACATTCACATTATTTTAATTGGACTAACCTTGATACACTGTTTGAGGTAGTTAAATACAGAGGCTTTAAGGATAAAAGTTTCTCCTCTCACTACAGAATACGGGAGGGCGAGATCCACAAAGAACGGCTGGAAGACCCGAAGAGAGGCAGGAGGAGACAGGCCTAATCCACTCTGACCCAAACATACAGCCCCGGCATTCCAGTCTGTGATGGTGTCTGGAGCCTTGTGATGGAGGTTGGCACTGCCAGAGTCTCTGGAGAAGACAAAGAATAGAAAGGAACAGATCGCTATACTTCCAACGCAGTGAAAGCTGGAGAAAAAGTAAAACAGTTACTTATAGTAGCCTGACTCCATCTTTCAATCACTGGGGGGAAAAAAATCAAGAAAATAGATTGGCTGCAAGGGGCCCCTTAGCTCCCCAATAAAGTAGGGCTGTGGAAATTAAAGATTAATTTCTCGATTAATCATTAAACTTTTTGATCGATTAAAATTATTTTGATTGCTAATGAAAACACTCACCTCTCCGCCGGCTTCCGGGAGTCCCGTCGGCGATCCGGTGACGTCACTGACATCGACGTCACCGGACTCCTCCCCCCTTCGTTAGCCAACGGAGCCACTTGGGCCGGTGAGTTTGCCCAAGAAACTTTCTGCACGAGTGCCAGCCAAGGCATTGGCCTATACACATACAGTACAGCAATTAAGTAATAAAATGAACTAGGATCACACTAATCCAGCACGTTATTATTCTGGGTTTCCCCACTCAAGCGGCGACCATATTGAGTGGGGCGCGTGAGATTAATAACCTGCTTGATTAGTGTGATCCTAGTTCATTTTATTAGTTCATTGCTGTGCTGTATAGGCCAATGTAGTTGGATCTGTATGTGGGTTATTATAAATTGAAATTAATCGATGAAAAAAATTTGATTAATCGAACACGAAAATTTTAATCATTACCAGCCCTACAATAAAGATAATAGTCCTCTAACAAAAGGTGTGCAAAGTCTTACAAAGTCTTCATTTTCTTTTGAAAGCAGCCAGAGCTCACAGGCAATTATGAAAAGTCTTTGCATATTGCATGTCTGACTGCACCGGGGGGAGTAGGGGGGGATGTTGGACCTCTGCATAGGGACCACTACTTTCACGTAGAGAGTTCTCTCCAGCAGAGGACAGGCTTTTCTACTCAAGGTCTTGACTAAGAATTGCAAGATGTTTGTTTTAATTGCACCTGGAGTTTATTTAGATTATTTCAACTAAAAGTTGACTTGGGCTTTAAATCTGACAGGAAAATCCGCTCAATGGAAATTCAGGCAGTTAGGGCCCAATCACACTTGTGTTCGCTTTATTGTGCATAAGACTCATGGATGTGCATTGACTTACAAGGGCCCATTTATTTGCAATGGGTCCTGAGTATGTTCATTTAAAAAAAACACTCCCGAATAAAGCATAATACAATTTTATTAAATAGGGTAGCAAGTATATTAGTGTATGCTGTTTACTGCATTGTTTATCCTATTTAGGAGATATTTGTAATCAAATTTCTGCATTTTTTTTCAATATTACAACACAGAGCTTTATAGTATTATGTAAAATTCTACAAGTGCGTTTGTAAGACTCTCAGACAATTTGAGTTGCATATTTGCTACTCCTATATCACATAGAGAGATGTAAAATGACAAATGTTCTCATATGGTTGATTTTAACACCTTCAAAATATAAAATATGTTGTTATATGATTTTGTATTAAACAATGCTTCAATTTTAAACCCTGTGTAAAAATGAACTTTCCTTTTAGTATAGTTTCACAAAGCAAGTAGAGAAGCCAATCATTATTCTAAATGGTTGGGTGATAACGTATGCACGGGTGTTATCTGAATCTTTTAGTCTTGCAACATCACCGCGGGATCGAGCAGCACAAAGAGAGTCAGGTCACCATAGAAGAAAATTGACACTCACCCTACTGCTATAAGTTCCCATATCCAGGTCTCAGGGAAATACGTTCGAATGGGCTCTATTTCTTTCTCTTTTTTTATCTCTCTTTCTGGCTCTTGTTCTTCCTCTTCCTCCACAGGCCTGGATAGCTTTCTTCCCCCATTAGTTAATACTGGAATAGCTGCAGATCAAGTCAAATAGGTTAATAAGTACATAGGTACACATGCATACACATAATATTTTGAGGGTTCTGGATAAAATGTTTGGCTAGACATACCCAAAGCAACCCACAGGAAACTTTCCTTCCCTACAGCCCATTATTCTAGGTGATTATTTGTGTTTTGGGCCACACTTGACCAGACATTATATAACGTATGTGAAAGCAAAGTGTTAGTTGTATCCATGGTACCGAGGTCTTTTTCTTAGCTTTACAACCTACACTGTGGCCATAATGAGGTATTTGCCTGATGTTACATTCAGAAAGAAAATATAATAATGTTTGTTTTTGCCCCCATTCACACAAGACAAAGGTACATGCAGTTTCGCAATTTTTTTTATGAATACACACCTTATTATTTACATACTTTCAAAGAAAAATGGAGAGCTGTCCGCTGCCAACTGCAGCAGCTTTTTGTGGATCCTCTGGAGTACATAACTACCAATCCTCCCCTATCAGGAGAGCTGAGGGATGGGAAGTAGGAGTACAGTGATACCATGCAGCAGCAGCTGTGTTCTTGGCATAACTGCTTCAGGAGCAGGATTTTTTATATATAGAGGGTGGTCCTGAAGCGGTTAAAGAGGAATTTTTTTCAAATTAACCCTTTTTTTTTTAGAGAGGGCTCTTTCTTTTATGACATGCACAGTTCGATTTGCACTTGTATATATGGTTACAGCAGATTATGATTGTTACAGTTTCAATCATTTGTGATCATTGTTCTCTGATGGTTTAGATCAGGGGTGGGCAACTCCGGCCCTCCAACTGTTGTGGAAGTAAAAGCCACATGAGGCATTGCAAGATTGACAGTTACACGCATTACTCCTAGAGGCAGAGGCATGTTTGGTTTGTAGTTAAAGCGCAGCTGGAGTGCCGAGTTTCCTGGTTTAGACACTTTCTACACATAGTTGGAAATTTAGTTTGAGAACACTAGGAGCAATGGGCTATGCATTCACAGAATTTATGATACTGCTAGAGATTTTTACGACCTTTTGGTAAGGAAGTTTATTGAGATTTGTTTCAGCCTGCTTATGTCTGAAGCTGCCTATTCTATTGGAAGACATGGTTGCTGATTTATGAATAAAAAAAATAAAAATAAAGGCTACACTCCATTCTCCTGATCCACATTGTGATTAATCAGAAATCATTAATGTCACATACCCATTGTTTTTAAAATTGGGGATCCACGTACTGGACCGCGGGCACGATAACTTGGAAAGCTCATATGGCAGTCCACAGCTTTCTTGATATCTGCACTTGTTACTATTTTTAGGTTTATCCCCTGTAGATTATAAAAAGAAAAAAGCAATGAGATTTCATTAGGAAAACAAGATTTGTGCCAATCATTCTGAATTATGGACAATATCTGAAAGCTATGAAATTATGGATAGCATCTTACGGTCTATGACATGTGTATTGAGAAAACTCACCTAAAGCTGTTAACAGGGTAATTCCTTTTGTGAATAACCCTGGAAATGATATTTGGATGTTACCAATGGCCACTCTTGCATAAAAGATATCTCCTGTGTTAATATTTACTTTGGAATGCTATTTATTAGACTATTCAGCAACTTCAAATGCATCAAGTGCTCCTAGAGAAGTCTACCATATTACCAAACAACCTTTTGCCTCAAACACATAATAATTAATTTATAAAAGTTCCACCCAACGTCAATGCCCACCTCCCTACACCGCCCGCCCCATGGAGAATGAAGAATGGCAACCAGATGGTGGCGGTGCCTGGGTTGGTTTTCATTTTTTTTTTTACTTTTTTATTTGTTTTATTTTTTTTAAACTCTTTTACATTTTTTTTTATCTTGTTTTATTTTACTTTTTTTATTTTGTAGAATTTTTAATTGATTTTTTAAAACTTTTTTAACACCTTTTTTATTTTTATTATTTTTGTATTATTAGGGACAATCTAGGACAATCTAACACAGCTGATTTGGAAACATTCTCTAATTCAGCTCACTTTCCAATTCAGCTATGTTATCCTGGATTGTTCACTTCTCCTGCCTTCTCCAAACTCTTCACCCTTTAGTGAATAACCCTGTAAATTATATTTGGATGTTACCATTGGTCAATCTTGCATAAAAGGCATCTCCTGTGTTAATATTTACCTTGGAATGCTACTTTGTGCTCTATCAGATTATTCAGCAACTTCAAATGCATCAAGTGCTCCTAGAGAAGTCTATCATATTACCAAACAATCTTTTGCCTCAAACACAGAAGAGTTAATTTAAAAAAGATCCATCCAGCGTCAGTGCCCCCCTCCCTACCAACCCCCGCCACAGCCCCCCCCCCCCCCCCCCCCCCCCCCCCCTTTTTACATTTTGTATAATTTTTTTATTGATTTTTTTGTTCCTTTTTTAACACTTTTTTTATTGTTTTATTTTAATTATGATTTCTTATAATTTTTGGAAATTTTTATTTTTTTATTATGTTTTACTTTTTATCAATTTAAATTTTTTACATTTTTATTTTATTTTTTTCACTTAACTTTATTGCTATCACACAGGAACTAACAATCCCCTGTGTGATAGCATTTGGAGGTGACGGGTTCTTTTAATTGAACATTTATAGTGACATGGGAAGGCTGCGAGTACAGGGTTCCTGTCTCAGTGTTCACACGGTGCAGAGCTCTCCATCTTGAACTACTTTGCCTTTGTCCTGGGTCCCCCAGAAGAGTAGGGGACCTCAAAAACCATGGCAGGGAGGCAGCCAACGGAGACGGAGACAGCAGGCGATGGGGGTGGACCATGGAGGGGGAGGCAGGTGGACGACAACAGACCCTGCCCAAAGCAGGGCTATATGTAGAAAAAAAAAACAACTCACCCTGCGGCTGTGTCTTGCCTTTACTCCTGCCGCCCCGAGGCTAGGCCTCGGTGGCCTTGTGGGAAATTCGGCCCTGCCCAGTGTATAGGAAGGCAGATGCTGTTCGCATATCATCTCAGTTCGTATAGAATTTCCTATACTCGTCTGCACCATTACTGATGATAGTTACTCTCCCAATACTTCTCCTCAAAGGTGTTCATATCCGGCATTTCCTCCCTAAAGTCGAAGTCCAGCCTTCTCATCAGTCTTGCACAGTTGTACCGGCTCCTCTCCTGTACTGAAATTGCTTAGTCTAATTTCATTGCACACTGTAAAATTCTCATAGTGTGCATTACAAGCGGCTGCAAGTCAGATAGAGCCTACCGCATTTCCTGGCTGGAGGATATCCAGCATTATCTAGCCTTTTCCCTCCCCAGCCTTACCGTCCTTGGCATGCCACTTTGATTTACTGGATTTCAGTTTTCTCAATCATGGAGGCTCAGTATCACATGTAGGCAGTGGTGTATTCTGGTTTGGGGCCGCCCTAGGCAAGACAAAACTAGGGCACCCACCCCTAAATCTGCCGGATCTCAGGGGTGCTGTGCAGGATCTGCCATAGAGCCCACCACAGATCCTGCAAAGCCCCCCCGAGACGCTGCAGAGCCCACCACAGATAATGCACCCCCCCCCCCCTGAGACCCTGCAGACCGGTGCAGGATGTGTGGTGGGCTCTGCCCAACATAGACCCCACCAAAGATCCTGTACAGCCCACCTGAGACTTTCAGGTGGGCTGTGCAGAATCATGCTGGGCTCTGCAGGGTCCCTTTAGCAGCAGTGTGACCATCCTACCAGCTGCTAGGTCCCCGGCCTCCTCCACTGCTGGACTGGTGCTGCAGGACCTGGCCTCCTCCGCAGCCCGCTGGCTCTTCGGTGACCCGGTGTACTGTCAAGCATGCACCAGCTACCTACGGCGCGACGGCGCCCTGCCCCGGCCCCCACCCCTTCCTGCTGCCCCGTCTCCTCTTCCACCTCCTCCATCGCTGCCTCCTTGTCGCTTCCTCTGCCTCCTTGCAGACTCCGTCCTTTGACGTGGCCGCCTCCTCCTCCCGGCTGCCGGATTGTTTTGGGGACCGCATTTTTGCTGCCCCCCTGAACTCTGCTGCCTTGCGGCAGATACGCCCCTGCATGTAGGTGTTACCTTGGGTGGTCTGCATGTAAATGCAGCCTGCCAAGGAACACCCACTTCTCCAGACTGACATACACCCATCAAAGCATTTAGATATTTGCATAAGTCATCCAGAGAGCAAGCCCGCTGCTTGCATCAGGGCTGAGGGCTCCTAAAGAAGTACTGAGGCAGGGTGCTGTGATGTTTTCAGGAAGCTACAGTATGTAAAGGGTTCTGGTCCCTGCCACCCCTGCCTGTACTGCAGAAAGGTGCAAAGATAGTAATGACATCGCTAGGTCTAAAGTAGGGTATGCAATGAAAACTGAAATATTTTATTTAAACATTTTATTGTTTATGGAATTAGGGGGTAAGGGGGAGGGGGGGCCCAGGGAAGGCAGATTATAATCAGATTTAACTTTAGCTTTAATCTGTAGCCATCACCTATGCCTCTGTAATCTCCACGAGGTAGGGTAAGAGGCTTACCCGTAAACCAGCCCTGGCTCAAAAACGAATGCGCACATCCACGCAGTTCCGGACAAACATGCATTAGCATATAGATGTGAAAAACTTACCCACAAAGCAGTTTTGCCTCAAAGATGCACACACACATGTGCATGCATTCCCATGCAAATAGTAATGGGCATGGTGCATTGGGGCATAATCATGCAAATAACGCATGGAACATTCTATTTAAACAAGTCACAAGCATGGAGCCATTTGCTGAGTGGTTGTCAGCTTGTCCCTGTGTTTCTTGAGCCTGATCCTCTATATTTGCTTCCTTGTATACGATCCCGGCTTGTGACCATTTGACTACACCTCTGCCTCCTGGTCTGGTACCTCAATATTCTGCCTATTTAATGTATGACCCTGGCTTATGATCCTTGACTCCGCTCCTGATCATCGTTCCTGTACTGCTAAAGATTCTGCTTACCTGTGTATGACCTCAGCTGCTGGTTCTGACTTCGCTCGTGGCTATCTTCATGGTGCTTGGTACCCTCTGCAGTCTGGTATCTTTATAGCTGGTTCATGTTCATCTACAACTCATCATTCCTTGACTCCAGCTCCCAGAGGTTTCCATGGTCATCCTGATCCTACAAACCTGATCACCGGATCCATGCTCTCAAGCACCGGCACAGACTTCATTCAGTTATCATTACCGGCATCTGTGATACTCCATGTCCTTACATCCCCTGTCGCCACCTCCAGAGGTGTGGGACAAGAGGTGCATGGGCAGCCCCCTTGTCAACTCAGTCTCCAGCCAGGTATGTGACAGGACCCTCACAGTATAGGACCCTCACACAAGTGAACATATCTATTTGCAGAGTAGGCATCTCCAATGCTGCCCTTATCACAAGGGAGCAATAGTATGAGTTAGTCTAAAGGTGCCTGTAGGCATCCTAGTCTTAAGGTAACCAGTAGGATCAGGTAATCGCCTAATGTCTAGGTATTTTTTGATGCTGTTTAGGGGTCTTAGAGAACATGTACAGGATTATTCACAAAAGGGTGAAGAGTTTGGAGAAGGCAGGAGAAGGGAACAATCTAGGACAAAATAGCTAATTTGAAAACATTCTCCAATTCAGCTCACTTTCCAGTTCAGCTTTGTTGTCCTAGATTGTTCACTTCTCCTGCCTTCTCCACCCTTTAGTGAATAACCCTGATAATTTGTTGGTTCTGTCATTTTGGGACCAACAAGTACAAATAATGGTTGTAAAGATAAATATCACCCTTATAGTGAGTTTTAAGTTTTATTTCAGGGTTAGGTCAGGGGTTTAAGTAGGGTTGGATTTTCATCACTGCAAGGCACACAAACTCTAGTGCCCAAGGTGTGCAGCCACAAACGTTTTATTCACAGCCACAGTCAATATTCACATTAATGTTTAAAGAGAATTTATATAGTTTATTTTCCTTAAGCCATTTTCTCATTGATATTGCATGGCTAAGCTCATATACTGCCATCTAGTGGTCATTTTGGTTATTGCACATGTTTTCTGTGTTCCCTTCCCTCACATCTATGATGCATTTTCCATTGTGTGTGATGCCCCACACTTCTCCTTCAATAGTCATTTCCTGTGTCATGGCTGCTTGTAACGGGGCCACATGTTAATCTGCATTGCATGCTTGGAAACATTATCATCTTTGACCGCCTTAACCACTTCAAGACCAGGTGTTTAGACCCCCTTCCTGGCCAGGCCATTTTTCAGTATTCAGCGCTGCGATATTTTGACTGACGTTTATTCCGTCATGCAATGCTGTACTGAGATGAATTTTATACCATTTGCTGATCCCGGGCTCGCACCGGGCACAGCGGAGCCCGGGATCAGCGGGACAACAGCGGGGGGGGACCGCGGAGGGGGGGGACACACCCGATCGGCACCCCATACATGCGATCGGCCGGCTCTACAGCCGGCGGATCGCATGTATATTAACGGGCATCGCTGCCCGTTTTTTAATTCCGGCCATTTCCCGCAAGGGGGCGTGTCTGAGCGGACGTCTAGAGACGCCCGCTCAGATCGAGAGAGCTCCTGGCCGGCCGTTTTTTTACTGCGGCCGGCCCGGAGGTAGTTAAATAACGCCAATTCATTTATCTGCTGTATCCTGTTGTCCGCTATAACCTGATGTACAGAATATACCTTCGTGGATGAAAAAGTTATTTGGTGAGTTCAGCTATCTGATAAGGATTGTCCGCAGTGATTGTATCTGCTTATACAGGCCAGGAATAGAGGTCTCAGCAAGGGTTACAACGCTAATACAACAATCGGAGTCAGAATACAAAGTAACACCCATCTGACATGATCAACTCTGTTACTGGTCCTAAGCTCATTAAGAACATTACGGCAATGTATAAATAACCTTATATGAGATGACTGTATAATGGACACAAATGTACGGCTGGTAACTAGGCTGGCAAAAGCTTCCTTATGTCTACTGCTGCCTCCAGGCATAAAGTGGTTAGGTGATAAGGTTATGGTGGCATACAAATTATCTCTTCAACCCTGACGTTTTGCTGGTATTCCCGGCTTTTTCAAGGAGAATCGTGAGCCAAAGGAGTGAATATAAACAAGGCAACTTGGAGTACACAAACAACATCAGTTGTTAATCTCACCTTAAGCAACAAAGATACCACATCTGGATTAATGTATCACACATTATTGTATTGGCTAGAGTACCGGGCCTCTTTTTTTATATCATTCTCTCTCTTTATCCACAATAGATGCTCATTTTATTTTGTGAGTCTCAACTTAAAGGGATCTTCTGACTTCATGGGCACAGCAAGTAGAAAGTAGTTATCAGCCAACGGATGTGACAACTGGGGCAGATGGCAGCCATGGGATGCAGGTAATTGTACATCTGGGGATACTTCAGGTTGTGGAAGAAGGTGGGCCGCAAGGGTAAGTGTACAGTTAAACTTTATGGATTCTTTAACCTTTTACAGTGAATTATTCATTTAAAGTTTATACATACCTCAAATAAGCTGTGCACATCCACTTCCTTGTCATGTCGACGTATATGCCACCCAAAATTCAGCCTTCTGTGACCTCGAAGAATAGTGCATTGATTATGATCGTCCTGGACACGATAGTCATATTCCCCACTTTGCCCGGATGGAAATAGATCAAAAACCTTAAAGGAAAAAGCAGTTGATGAGAAATCTAGAAACAGAAAAGAAAATTATTTTTTTTAAATGTATCTTACTATTTACAGAAGCTCTGGGCAGAAAGAAAAGTAACCCTTAAGTGGGGCTACTCCCACACTCAGTAGCGGACCTAGGGAACAAAGGACCCTGGTGCAAGATTTTTTTCCGTGCCCCCGCACCCCCCAAAAAAAGTTCAGGGATCACAGAGCTGATCAGGAAATGAATGTTCCTTGGTTTGCTACTGTTCCCCATCCTTACAGCATTTGAGGGGTCTTGGGGCCCCCAGAGGAGCAAGAGAGCCAGGAAACTGCAGTGGGGAGTGTGCAGTTGTTGGGGGGGAGCCAGGGCACATGCTGACTGGTACAAGTGATTGGCAGCTTTACAGTGGCACTGATCACTTGTATTCAGAAGCCCCCCCACTCTAAAAATGTCAAGATCATGGCTGCATTGTACTTGTACCGAGTACGGTACTTGGTATCGGTGCATCCCTAAAAAAAAGTATACATATTATTCTAGAATTTGTCCCATTTACAATGACACTAAAATTATATTTCTGGTACAAAACATTACAAAGTTGTTTACAAATGTTACTTTTTTTAATACAACACAAAAAAAAGGAAACTTTAAATATTAAATATTAATGGTTACAAAATAGAAATAAAAAAAATTGAAGAAAAATAAATGGAGCAATGCTAATTAGGGTTACATTTCATTTTATTACTTGTAAGGTTGCTTTAAATGACAACATGGTCAGTCACCATTTTCAGGTCACATTCAGGTTACCACTTTTATTTAAACACAAAACATCGTAAATACAATGTAATAATAATGTTGTTACATTGTATTTCTCAGTTAAAGGAGAACTATGAGGTGAGTGATTTCCACTCATCCTAATAGTTAGAGCCGACCTGTGACAAAGAAGCTCTATCAATCGGGAAGTGAGCAGAAACATGCCGCCGACCCGCTCACTTTCCGATCGTCTCTCTGCAGTCAGTCTCCCTGGTGACTGTTAGTCAATCCCGCAGGGATTCCCCCCTCTCCTCTCCGATCCCACAGCACTGAGTGGAGGAACGAACGGGGAGGGGGCGGGCACAGCTGGCTCTGCCTCTAGATAGGCAGAGCCAGCTGTCACTCACGCAGCTGGGTGGATCTCAACAGTATTGTTGGGATCCTACCTGGCTGCGGTGCTCTTAGTATATCTGAGCTTTGGGTCACGTGAGGAGGTTAGTATATGTCCTCCCATGACCCTAAAGAGAACTATGGGGAAAAACACTTACTCCATAGTTCTCTTTGAAGCCTCTGAACATTGTTTGGACACTGTTCAGAAGCTTTATTATGCACAGCAGTGGCTGCAGTCACTGCTGAGATACAGTGCAAGTCCTGGAATTTGGCAGCAGAGAGTGGCAGTGGGGGAAGAGAAACAAGATGTATGGAGGATGACCAAGATAATGTGTTGACCTTTTTTAAGGGTTTGTACCATAGGCCCAAAGACTTCAACTGGTGAAAGGCAAAGAAGTAGGCAGTTTATGTGTGGAGATTTTCACAGTACAGTAATAACTGTCTGCTGAATTAGAACAGCACTCACTTTGGCGGCAGTCAGCTCCTTCTCTGGTTTCATCAAGACCACACTCTGATCCACCACCCTGAGACCACAGAGGGAACCAGAAGCAGCCTGAACCTGGAGAGACACTTCCGATCCTGGAAGGACCTCATTTGGTAAAAAGCCCACTGAAACCTGCAAAGAGTTAAAATAAAACAATGACATGGAACAACAAAAAAAGATATTGATTTAAAGTTATGTAAAGCCAACCTTTTCTTTTTGTTTTGAATAGAATGTGGGTTGGAACTTCTTGTTATTTTTGGCCCTGCTAGAGAAATTCACTAACACTGTTGGCCCCAGGGAACCATTGTCTCCAGTATAGAAGGGTATGGGAAATCCAATTTTCTTTTATTTGTCATAGGAATAAGAGGTGAGGGGGAATCTTCCAATGGGAAAACCTCTTCTGGTGACAACTGTTTGAGAAGAGATATGCTCTCTATTTGAAGAGATCTTTGGACTAATTTACAGCAGGAGTTGAGAATGTTCTAACAAAAAAAAATCACTTTAATTATCCAATCATGTGCAGATGAAATAAATAAACAGAAGTCTGCTATTCACATGATGGTATAATTGAAGTGAATATTCATACAAGTTTATATCTCTTCAATGTCTGGGTTATAATCCAGCTATTTTATTCAGTAAAAAAAAGTGCATATAGTAATATTTATTTAAAACATTGCTGTTCAATTGTATCAACATTCCAACAAAAGTTGCAAATGTCTGATGTTCCCCACAGTTGGCCCATGCCAACTGTGGGAAACATTGTTTGAAGGGTACATGGCAGGATGCAGCTTCAAAAACAAGGCTGTGCAGAGATTGAGGAAACTGATATTTTTGTATCACATAGTAAATATATTTTACTAACTCTACCGCCCGGTACCTACCACAAGTGAGGATATTTCCATGTGCACAGGAAAGAAGGGACTCTTCAAAGACTACAAGAAGCAGAAGCAGGCACAGCTGTTCATGCAACCTGCAAATATTCTGCTCCAAGTAATGAACATAAAGATTAAAAGTAGCACTTAGATATGGCAAAAAAAACATAGAAGCTGCACTCAATCGTTGCATAAAAGTGCACCCCAGGTTTTAAGGATCTTGGGGCATTCAAAAGGTAATTCAAGTATGTGAGCAGGTACAAGCACCTGTTCCATGGACCTTGGGTCATTTTGGAAAGTAAGGTGAGACCACAGGTTTACTTTAAAGTCTGTTATCATTCAATATAACAAGTATAGCTCATGCTCAGGCCACTCACTTTATTTTTGAAGCATCTCTGAACTATATAGTTTGCAGAGTCAGCTAAAATGTTTCCATTTGGTAGTATCATGTACACAAGTGCTTGTAGTTTGGAGGATGTTCTTGCACTTAGTGGAAGCTTTAATGTAGTCTTGCCATATAGATCTGAAAAAGATAAATAGAACTTGAAGTTAACAAGTTGAGCTGAACAAAAAATGTCAACAAATGCAAATTTTGGGCTTTGTCATTTGTTTTAACCTTTCGTAAGTAACATTAGGCATGGCATAACCAAAATGTATCTAGACACTGATTTTAATTTGTGTTTTTATCTCCTAGTATTTCAGTGCAACCTCTGTTTGTGTGCGTGACAAAGAGAAACGAAGGGAAATAGGAAGGTTTGAAGAAAATATTCTTGACTGTCATGTTCCTGTTTGAGAGGACAGCAGTATCAGAGGCATTGTTTAAGTGTTTTAATTTGTCACAGCACCTGCTGGGCACGGTCTGTGTTTCCGTTAAAAAACACATGGTGGCAGCGAATGTTTGTGGGTAAAGGGTTAACTGTGGAGTTAACCAACCCTGGTGATGATCACTCTGTCTGCTGGCCTGAGATTGTGTCCCGCGAGCTGGGAAATCCCTGTGCAGGGTGAGGCTGAGAGTGGTATCGCCACGTCCTTGTGACGCCACGCTTGGTTCAGAACTGTGTATATACAGCGGGTTTGGGCCGGGTGTACGTCACAGTGACCACCCACACCACCAGTTGTTGCTATTATCTATACCTCAAAAATAGTCGTTCAAACACTATATACACACACATATATAAACATAAACATGATTCTCTATTACAGAAATATTCTTACATCCATCATAGTTGCTGGTGTACATGTTACCTGCTACCTGTCCATTCTCTTCCACCCAAAAAAAAATGCTTACCTTCATTATTACTTTTAATTATAATTTCTAAAGACCCGGAATCTTGTATTGAGCCTTTAGAAGTCACCTATGAAACAAAATGAGCTGTTACAATGCAATTAAAGATGTTTTACATCATGATGCCCTATTAGCTGTAACGGAGGACATGGGCCAAGGAACATAATACGTGAGCGAACAAACAAGGACCACACAAAGCCATGATAATACAAGCCAGCAGGGCTAAGTAAATACTCAGTTATTTCACTGCAACTGAAGCAGGCAAATATGTTAATAAGTTATTTGTAAACAAGGAAGAGTGATTCATTCAAGAGATAATACACTAATTAGGGGCATAAAGACACAAATAATAAAATGCTATGTGTTCACTCTTGGAGGAGAAGGCGGATCACAAGACTATGTTCTAATATATTCACAAATCTTTTTGCACATAAAACAGGTCCGACCCATTTCCTTCAACTATGCAGTTATATGTTTGGTTGGACATATCCTTTCATTTACAATAATATAACAAGGTGCTCACCAGATAATGGAGGTCTACGTGGTCAGTTTCAGTCTCCAGCTCTGTGTGTTTAATGATATATTCCACTTGCACCTCCTGCTGCCCCTCACATGCAAGGACTCTGTTCAAGGAGTGGAGTTTCAGGAAGCTCTTAGTAGGGGAGTAGAAGGGTTTAAGAATTAGACGATCACTACCATACTCTGGGTACCGGACTCTAAAGATATATGGCGAACTCGTCAGATTTGTTCTTGCCTTTGAAAAAAAGACAAATATGGAAATTTATGGAAATGAAATTTTGTTCAAAATAGTTTCTAAGGCGCTTCATTTAAAGCTGAACTCCAGGCAGATATAAAAGACACAAAGTAATTCAGCTCTGTATTCATTCATTAATCATAACATCTAATACATTACAATTTTTTTAAATGTGTGTAAGTAACTGAATTTGTCCAGGCCATTTTTCAGTATTCAGCGCTGCAATATTTGAGTGACATTTATTCAGTTATGCAAAGCCGTACTGAAATTAATTTTATATTATTTTTGGCGGACACAGAGTTTTATTTTGGTGTATTTTGTTTACCACTGGGTTTGTAAAAATTTTTTTACTAGATAAAGAAAAAAGTAAAGGCAATTTTGAAAAAAAAATTTTTTTCCTATTATGTTATGAAACATTTGTTATTTACCCCAATTTTTCGGTAAAAAGATGGAGTCACAGCGGATAAATAGAGGCCAAACACGTCAAGTCTTAAAATTGCACGCACCCACAAAATCACAAAAAAACTACCACACCCAAAATTGGCCATAGTCGATGCTTTAAAAGCTTTTACCTCTCATCAGTTTAGTGTTAACAGTGCTTGATGACCCTAAAACTTTTGCTTGCACTCTGATGTTCGCGGTAATATCTAACATGTGCAGCGTAATGAGCGCAATCGTCATTTTCGCACGTAGGCACACCCAACTCATGTTTGCTTGTGTATGTGGGGGCGGGGGACTTTTAAAAAAATGTTGTGTTCTTTTTAATGTGTGACTTTCATTTTTTTGTGACCTTCCTTTTTACACTTAACTTTATTGTTATCACATAAGGGTATAAGAAGCCCCCTATGTGATATCAAATTACAGTGACAGGTCCTCTTTATGGAGTCATCAGGGATCTTTAAGACCCCTAATGTCACCTAGGGAAACTTCACAACATACAAGCGATCGAGCTGCTTTACAGCTCTACACTTTGAAATTTTGACAGTTTCCCGCTCGTGCACGTGCGAGCACAAGGACGTTTTAAAACGCCCTCCACATCTAGGAAGCTCCTCTCCGGCCATTTATATACTGCCACCAGGTGGGAAGTAGTTAATGGTATCCCGAAACTGTCAGGGTTGCCAGTGTGCTTATTTCAGCTCTCAGTCAAACTTTCAAGCCCTGAAATGGTTGGTGTCATAGCTGATCACATGTACAGCACCATGGCAACTGCAATCCAAGTAGAGGCTAAGATGGCACCTTCTTTGACTGTAAAGGATAGGAGGGTGTAGTTCTGCTTTAAAACTAAAGGAGGATTTATGGCCACTAAAACCGACTCAATAAGTGCAGTTTCTGATGTATTTTTAACCATTTTGTTGCTTTTTTTTGTCTGCCTACTTTTCACCCTTTATATGAATATAGAGGACCTCCAGGATTATTAAAAAATAATTTTGCAGTGGGGCTTCCCCCACACTGCAAGATGTAACTGCTCCTTTTGTCTAAGGGGTCAAAATAAAGAAGAAAACCTGATCCTCGTCCTGTCTGGCTGCTGGATCGATCCCCGCAGCCTCTTCTACCCTCCGCTCCAGCAGTCTAGGGACCTGTGATGTAATCACGTCTAATACAGGCCTATTAGACGTGAGGATGCCAAAGGACATACTACAGCCACATTGGCAGCGGGGAGAGGGGAGCACTGAGCATGAGAGAGGATCAAGTGAGTATTTCTTCCTCATTCCATCCCTTAACCTCACTGGCGGTATGATTATTATTTTTTTCTTTCCTTTTTTGCTCTATCTGTTTTTTGTTTTAACTTTTAAACTTCCCGCCGGTTCCGCCCCCCTGCGACATGGACGCTCGCAAGGGACGGAACCCGGAGACGGATGCCGGCATCGGCCGGAGGACACAGCGGGAACCGCGGACAAGGTAAGAGACGCTACGCTTTATTCCCAAGTGTGGCTCGGGGTTACCACTTATGGTACTGAAGTCATCTGTGCTCCATATGGTCAGAGTTGGTCTGTATACTGAACACAGTGAATAGCTTGCTCTGCACCTCAGCCATTCACAGAACGTCTTATATTTTTTTTTAATGAAGACCTATCAAAGCTCACACAACCTGCTGATAGGATAGCTCTGACTCACCACAGGACATGTGGAACCTTTGCAGAGATACCTCTGCTGCTACACAGAGAACAAGGGTCCTTCACATTCTAAAGGAAAAAAACTTCAACAAACTTTGCACATCTTCACATAATGGAGTGTATTTAGCTAACATAAAGTGATAGTTCAACTGGACTTCAAAACTAGGCATCCAACATACACTGAGTGGCCAGATTATTATGACCACCTGACGTTTGTAGGCAAATTAGCTATAATTAGCTATAATTTTGCGCTGAAGTTGCTAGAGGGCCAGACCATTATAAATAGGGAAGCAGGTTGTTTACCACGACAGTAGAAGTGATTTTTTTCTGAAGATATGGGTAAACAACGCGATTTAACAGCCTTTGAACGTGGGATGATTGTTGGCACTCGGAGCCATGGAGCGAGTATCAGCAAAACAGCAGAATTCGTTAAATGTTCAAGATTGGCTCATTGCTAAAGTGTTTAAAGACTGGACTGTCAGCTGAAAATCTGGGTCTGGACGTGCGCATTGTGGCCGTCAGCGACTAGTCAATGTTAGGGCAGAACGGAGAGGGGCAAGACTGGTACAAGACAACAGAAGGGCAACAGTGCAGTGTCAGATTCCTCGCATACCTTTCAACATCTCGTGGAGTCACGAGGCTTCCCAACGAAGTCATCTCATGGAGTCATCTCGTGGCCCAATGAAGTACTGATGGGGTGGTCCTAATAATCTGGCCACTCAGTGTACAAGTGGTTCACATCTGTGGCTTGTGGTGTGCCCCAAAACAAAAGTGTTGCAATGGACTGCCTGGGTGTGCTGGGGCACTGCAATGCACTTAGCATTTAACATTGTGGCAATGCGCAATTCTAACGCACAATTCTATCGTAGGGCTCTAGTGTGAACGAGCCTTTAAAACTGTTCAGCGCCAGTGAAATTGTGTAGAGAAATAAGAGACATTTTATAACTAACCCCTTACATATAGGCTAATAGATACACCAATATACAAAAAATATTTAGTACCCTTAGTGTTTTTCTTCCCTCCCAACTATTAGTATCGAGAGTGAAAGAAACTTGTCCATTGTCATCTGTCACTAAGGTGTCGTTGATCGGGTCATCATAACTTGTTAGGTAAACATTAATGCCTGGTATAGGGTTATCACCAACATCCACCACTTTAATCTAAAAGAAGACACAAGAAGATACAATCAGTTGGGTTACAGGCTTAATACTTACTATTGGTCGTGATTTTATTTTATAGAGAATTAGTACAATGCCAGAAATAAACAGGAGACCTGTACATGAGTCCTCACAGTCACAGAACATTATTTTAGTGGCTTTTCTACAAGTCATTACTGTGGTAAATTTATAACCAACTCGCAGAGCCATTATCCAGCATCTGCCAAAAATTGAAATAGACCTGGTGGGCTGCCCTTTTAATTCTCTACACCTTCGAGGGGACTGGGAACTTATTCCATGGAAACACAAAGTATACTATGGTGCTGCAGTGACAGATGGCCATGGTGATAGGTGTGTCTTACACAGCTTTTTGAAATACAACATAAATATACAAAAATATTTGTATGTTATGAATTGTAAATCTCCACTTGGGGCTAGGGATGAACAGATACCAAGTACTGTACATGGTAAAAGTACAAGTACAGATATTTTTTCAGCTACTAGACTAGAGAAAAACTCAAAACTTAGGAGGCAGCTGTCATTTTTAAGGAGGCTCCTGGGATTTGTGCATCCCTGTTTTAATGTATGATTTGATACATATATATATTGTGTATAATAAATATATATACATACACATAAATGCATACAGTACATACATACATACATACAGTATCTAGGGATTCACCGATACCATTTTTTCCAGACCAAGTACTCGTCATCACAGATACCAATTACTGATACCTTTTTATTTAGTGTCATGTGACAGTTTTTCTAAAACAATACAGACGAATGATTTCAGGACAGTGGCAAAGCGCCAGGGCACAGTCGCAGCTGCAACCACTGCAACCCTCGTAGTTCTCGTGAAAATGCCAAGTATGCCAAGCACTGGTATCTGAACTGAAATGTGGGCATCCCTAGTTGGGATCACTAGATGGAGTTTTGATGGACAGGCAGATGGAGTCAGGAGCCCTAAGCACTTCAGGAAATTGTTCAAAATGGCCAGACCCACACTTACTTTAGTATTATATTTTAACATTAACTCAGACACCAACTCAACAGAAGCTTGTTACTTTATTTTGTGTACTGCTGCATGTCCAAACTTTCTTTATTGAGGAAATTGTTTTTTAGTGTACATAGGTTCTTGAGATCAGATAAAGAAATTCTAAAGGAAGTCACTAACATCTCAATGCTAAAATGTTAATATAACTTCAAAAGTTGTTCTAGGTCTTTTTTAATTTGAAGCTTTCATTAAAATAATTCCTGGTGATCTTCCATGAACGTCCTTAAGCACTTCTTGCAATGGGATGATCTGCCAGTTGTACTTTTTTCATGATAGAGTCACAATAAGATCAGTCTGAGATCAGTTTGAGCTTTCATCTTTATTTCTGCATACAAATAAAGGTGGATGTATTCCAAATGTAAAGTGTGTGGTAAATGCATGGCAAACAATATAGGGTCTATTCACTAAGCTGCCGTAGGCAGCCGAGTGAATGACTGACATGAAGTGAAGTGAGCCGAACACTGGTATATCGGCTGAAATCAGCCGTACATCGGCTTGCTTCGCATGGAGCTGTGCAGAAGGAGTTCGACTCAGCCGATCAAACATGTGAATCGGCTGAGCCGAACCTCCGGCAGGCTACTAACTGACTAATGTCTTTATTCAACCTCAAATACTATGTAACTATGTAACTATGTAACTGCTGTTCGGCCTATTCTTATATATGCCGAACAGCAGTGAGTGAATAGCCGAAATGCCGCTGAGCGGCATTCGGCTCGGCTGTTCTGCTCGGTCCCTCAGAGGGACCGAGCAGAACAGAAAAATAGTTTAAAATGTTTAAAAAAAGGAAATAGAAAACGATTGTGCGGAGCTAGCAATGGCAGCTAGCTCAGCCCAACAGTTTTCTATGGTCCGGCGGTTCTGCTGCCGACAAAAAAACAAGAAAAAAAAAACTCTCCCGGGTGCTCTGGGAGCCTCCCGCTCCCGGCCGCCCAGGAGAGATACACTGCTTTTTCTTTTTATTCCTTTATTCTGACACAGAGCCGTGTCAGAATATATTTACGGGCTATAGTGAATAGCCCGTACAGCACCCCTTTCGTTCTACTGAACCGAAGGGGTCCTGGGGCCGAAGCTAGCCGAAGGATCGGCCGAAGCTACGGCTAGATCCTTCGGCAGCTTCGTGAATAGACCGCATAGTAAAGGCATCTCAAAGACTCATGCATTCTAGCCTTAAAGTGACACTAAAATCAGGAGTTTAATCTAAAAATGCATATAACTACCTTTACTACTATCAAAAATGTATGTCATTTGTGTTTCATTGAACTGTAGACTCTCAAAAAATTTCTGAAAATGTGCTGACACTTCCTTCTGGAGGGTGGCCCCTGTGCGTTTTGTAAAGTAGCCATTGCTCCAAGCTTACTCCTGTGATGGACTAAAATCTCAATACAAATTAGTAAACGAAACGTGAGATTGTAGTGCATCTTGGGAGTGAGCTTGGAGCGTTGACTACTTTACAACATGCACAGGAACCATGGGGAACAAAAGTAGTCCCCTCCAGAAGGAAGGACAGCGTCAGCACCAATTCAGAGATGATTTGAGGTTCTACAGCTAAGTGATACACAAATAATATACATTTTTGGTAATAGTTAAGGTACTTGAAAGTATTTTTAAGATGTAACTCCTTTTAGTGTTTAGTGTCACTTTAAAGATAATTTGGGGATTTTGTGCAAAATGTCACATTCTCTTTGCTCCAGTCACAATGTAGGATTTGCAGTACCCTTAATTTTGTGGAATCCATGCATTCATCCATATTCAGTGATATTCAGACTCACCTTCCACATACATGAAGTTGGATTTTCCATTTTTAAGATTTAACTACTGACTTTAGTTTCACTTTAAGAAGAAATAACCTCAAACGTATGGAAATATTAGGCTCAGTTCATAAAGCTCGTAGAACTCATGTGGTAGGTTTTATCATTATCACTATTTTCAGCCATATGACTGTTAATGCTGAAAATAATTATCTTTATAGTTTAGTAAATTCAGCTAGTTTGTGTTAGTGCAGAGACTCACCACTCCAGTGTAGGGGATCCCAACTTTGTAGTTATTGTCTGCATTAACAAATGACACCTTATTGATTGTGTTGGATACACTAGCTTGGCTGGTTGTAGATAACTCAATTCCTGCCAAAGGAAAACATGAAAATAAAAAAGAGATAACATACACCTTCAGCCAATCAGGGGATTAGAAATGTAATCTTAAAGAGACTCTGTAATAGTTGTGTGTGTATGTGTGTGTGTTTTAAAGTCACATAAAGGAGAAAATATTGCATATTCATTGTATTCATTACATATCCACATTTAATGCTTGTGGGTCGAGTTTACTTATCACGATTTCAAGTATTTCCTTACCTCCTCGTGAAAAAAAACCTGCTTTTCACAGAGATCAATAGCTCCAGCTGAAATGTACATACAACTAAACAAGTCAATGACTCCTCCCCCTCCCTTTATACAAATCTATTGGAGGTTTCAGTCAGAAAGCATACGTCTGCCTTGAGACAATCACTAATGTGCTCTCTTTAAATAATCCATAGATATCTGGAAATCCTTCATCATGTATTAAATGTGTGTTTGTAAAACAATGATTTTAGATGTATAGTTTTTTTTTTATGTGTCACTACATTCATGCTTTTGTTTTGGGGTATTTAATGACTTTCACAGCACATTAATGCCACTAATTGAAGTCGAGAAACATAGAACATTTCTATGCTTCTCATCCCCATCTAGTGATAGTAATGCTGTGTGAACCACATTATTAATCAGCCCCAAAGTGTTACAGGGCCCTGATATATATTTTTTAAAGGAAATGTGTAGTGATTTTGTACATATTTTCATTTCTTTATCTTAGTAAAGACTTTAATTAAATTAAATTTATTTTTTGCTAATATCAAATATAACTTTTTTGCATTTTACATTTTCAGCCAGCAATTGTTGCTCCAGGCTTCTATTCACATCTTTAAGCCATCTATTCAATAACTTAAGCTCCCATTTCCATAAAAATCGGAATTAATCAGACTCCTCCCCATCCCTGCTGGTCTGTCCAGATGGGCCTCATGAAATTTTAACCAAAGGGAGACAGTACGGAGGCAAACAGCTTGAGCTATGCTCTCTCTTCAGAACACCCGCAGTGCTTTTAGAAATACTGTAACACTGGCAAGTCTCCCATTGAATGTTTATTAGCAAACCAAAGATTTTACATAAAAGTAAAACATAAACATAATAATAATTAAAAAACAGTGTTTTGGTTTTCAATAAAGAATATATTTTGGAATTATAGGGTTAATTTGGTGAGTTATGCAGGTAGTTCATTATATCCATGATCTCCTTTTATATTAACATTTTTACATTTATCTAAAGCCCACTGTATTAATATATGCTGAGTAGTTTTATCCAGCGATCGTGTCTTGCTGATCCTTTCATCTCAGTAAAAGTATATCAGACAATGTCTGTTTTAATAAAATAGACTTTCTGCAGTCCCTAATGATACAAAACACTCTCTTTGTTCCTAGTGTCCAGAGAGCACACAATCTTTTTCTTAGGCTTGAAGTCACATTCATAATTTATTACGATTATTAATGAAAAGAAAGGTACTTTGTTACTCTGAAGTTGAAAATACAATGCTAATTCTATTTGAACATTCTGTATCCATTACATGTCCCCTTTCTAAGTGTGACAGAAGAAAGTTAAAAGCAGAAGTTACCCGTTCCACTCTCAGTGATGGTGGCTTCTCCTTTCAGAACCTTCTCCATGTCGCTGCTTTTCAGGTTAAAGACCTTAGAATTAACTTCTATGATATGACATCCTGATCTGTCCAACTGAGAGAGAGACACACAAAGTGAATGTTAGTGATCAAACAGCGCACTTTACAGCAGAAAGCACGTCTATTTGAGGCTTAGTCCATCTTACAATTCACTATCTAATTCTTAAATCTTTTGGAGACCTTAGAGTTGAAATTTCATTAGTTCAAGTCTTTCCTCTTATCATGTTCTTTATGAGATATTTACCGATCCTCCGCTCGTTCACACACAGAGCTGCTGTCATCCTCTGAAACTGACAGGATGACAGCGTCTACGCTCTCCTCCCCACTCGCTGCTCCTCTCTGCACACTGCTTGGCCATCCTGGATGACAGCTCCCTCCTCCCCCCCCACCCCGCCAGCTGCAGCGCTACATTTCTCCTCGGATGCCCGCTGCCTCAGCCCATACATTTGAGGAAGAGCAGAGGGAATCCAAGGAGAAGCATGGAGAGGGCAGGAGAGTCTGCAGATGCCGGCGGGGAGGGGCCGCCCAGATTTTTTGTTAATAGCTGTCATCAGCGACTTGTCAGCCACTGATGACAGCTATTTTTTTGCATTATAGTGTCGGGTGGATCCTTCTGATATAAGCTCATGGTCGATAAAGCAGAAGGGAAAAAGCCACCGACGTAAGGCTTACTGAGGTGGCTAGCTGGAAACACTCGTGTTCCGCCGTAAGCCTTACGTCGGTGGCAGCAAAACGGTTAAAATTGCATTGATGAGCCTATCTCGGTTTGGCGTCTCTTTTCTGAACTCATTATTCACTCGTGATTTGCCATTTTGTTGAATTTACCTTTCCAGTGAAATTAGCACAGAATATATTGTTGACATCATCTTGTCCCCACCACGTTCTAAATCGTTTCTGACACACAGTGACCATGTAGCTTCCTTGAACTGGCTTCCCATAAGTGTATCTAAAAGAGATAACATGTTCCTAACTTAGGTAACATAAGTCAAGGTTGTTATTCATTAAAGAGGCACTAAACTCAGAAGTGAAATCTTAAAAATGCATTCAAGTACCTTAAAGGAGAACTATGGGCAGAGGCGGCTCCCTGATTAGGCTAGTTAGGCGGTCGCCTAAGGCCTCACCCTCACGGGGGCCTCACAGCTGCCTAACTCTCACCTCTAAAGCTTAATTTTGTGAAGTGAAGCAGTGGCGGATCCGGGGACTGGGGACGCCCCATCTCCCCCCTACATAATTGCTTCCTTTTCCTGCCCAAGGTTGCCCCCCTCTAGTTCTGCGGTACCTACCAGAGGCCCTGGCACTCTGGAGCTTCCTGCCTCCACTGCCGCAGCTCCGGTAGAGAAAGAGAGAGAGAGGAGAGAGCCTGCCCGGGGTGACACTTACACATGCCACCGCGGTAAAAGTAGTTTGTTCAACCAAGAGAGGGTTTTGAACAGAGTGCAGCTCAAGAAGGGGGTCGGAGAGTTAATGGTGTGGGGATAGTGGGTTTCAATTGTGCAGTCAGTTTATGTGGAAGATTGTTTTTACCTTGTATACCTAATAAATCAAATTTTTATATTACTATTTAACTCTCCGACCCCCTTCTTGAGCTGCACTCTGTTCAAAACCCTCTCTTGGTTGAACAAACTACTTTTACCATGTTCTAAAATAGCAGCAGGGGGTTGTCTTTTGCTCAGCAAGTGAGAGTTATAAAAGAAGAGTTAAATAACTCTAATTAAATTGGGGTGAGGATCTCTGGGTACATCAACCCTTTTTTCTACACATGCCACCGCCCCTGCAGCAGCCAGCGGTGGCACAGACTGAGAGGGGACAAGGAGGAGCTGACAGAGAAGAAAGTATGCGTCTGTTTTGTGCCTCCTAGGCATCCAGTACCGTATACTGTATACTAAAAGCAGGTACTGTATGCCTAGGAGGTAGACTCTTATAACTTTTAATTACTGGATCTTAAGAGTGATGGGGGTTTTGGGGGCCACTGACCTTCTGACCGCTGCACTCTGATGCATTACCTCTATCTGACCACTACACTCTGTGCGTTACCTCCTGACCACTACACTCTGCGCTTTACCTCCTGACTGCTGCACTCTGTGCGTTACCTCCTGACCACTGCACTCTGTGCGTTACCTCTGACCGCTACACTCTGTGCGTTACCTTCTGACCGCTACACTCTGTGCGTTACCTCCTGACCGCTGTACTCTGTGTGTTACCTCCTGACCGCTACACTCTGTGCATTACCTCCTGACCGCTACACTCTGTGTGTAACCTCCTGACTCCTACACTCTGTATGTTACCTCCTGACCATTACACTATGTGCATTACCTCCTGACCGCTACACTCTGTGCATTACCTCTGTGCATTATCTCCTACCTCCTGACCACTACACTCTGTGCGTTACGGCTTTCTGACCACTACACTCTGTGCGTTACCTCCTGACTGCTCTGTGGGTTACTTACTTCTGACCTCTGCACTATATGTGTTATCTCCTTCTGACCGCTGCATTCTGTGCGTTACCTCCTCCTGTCCTCTACGCTCTGTGCGTTACTTTCTTTTGACCTCTGTACTCTGTGCGTTACTTCCTCTTGATCTCTGCACTCTGTGCATTACCTCCTTCTGACCGATGCACTCTGTGCGTTACTTCCTTCTGACCTATGTACTCTGTGCAATACTTCCATCTGACCTCTGCACTATGTGCGTTTCCTCCTTCTAACTGATACACTCTGTGTGTTACCTTCTTCTAACCGATGCACTCTGTACTTTACTTACTTCTGACCAATCCACTCTGTACTTCTGGCCAATGCACTCCTTGCAAAACTTCCATCTGCGCTATGTGCGTCAGATTCTTCTGACCACTGCACTCTGTGCATTACCTCCTGAACCCTGCACCATGTGCGTTACCTCCTCCTGACCTCTGCACTCTGTATGTTTCTTACTACTGACCTCTGCACTCTGTATGTTTCTTACTACTGACCTCTGCACTCTGTATGTCTCTTATTACTGACACTGTTCTTCCTTCTGGAGGGGGGCTACTTTTGTTCCCCATGGTCCCTGTGTGTGTTGTAAAAAAGCCACCACTCCAGTTTTGCTCCTGTGATGGACTACAATTTCATGTTTAGTTTACTAATGTGTATTGGGATTGTAGTCCATCATTGGAGTGGTGGCTACTTCACAACAAACACACACAGGGACAATGGAGAACTAAAGAAGTCACCCTCCAGAAGGAAGAACAGTGTCAGCACCAATTCAGAGATGATTTGAGGATCTACAGCTGAGTAATAACAGTTAAGATACATTTGTGTTAATATTTTAGGTACTTGAAAGTATTTTTAAGATTAGCTCCTGAGATTTGTGTCACTTTAAAGATAATTTGGGGATTTTGTGCAAAACGTCAGCATACAGGATTTGCAGTACCCTTAATTTGATGGAATCCATGCATTCATCCATATTCAGTGATATTCAGACTCACCTTCCACACACACGAAGTGGGAACTGGTCACTGTCAAACATAACAACCTTAGGGAACTGAAGGGAAACTTCAAACTTTGGAAGAACTGTAGAGATATATTTATAGGAATTACAAATAGTATAGACTATCGATAATAAATGTTTTTATTAGGACAGTTCCTCACCATATTCCTCCACAGTGAATGCATGGACTGTGTCTTTCACCCGGATGGAGTATTCTCCCAGTGGAGGCTCAGAGGAAAGAGGAAGGGAAAGCTCAGCCAATCCCTGACTGACGCTCACATTCAACCACTGACCAATCCGGTTCTTTCCTGGATCCTTAAAAGCGGAAATAGTTTAGTTTAACAGGGCTTTTTACCTGTGTACAAAGAACCACTAAATATGATTTACAGAATAGGTATATAACATCGACAATACTACATGAAATGTGTAGACAGGTTAAACATGGATTTACAACTGTGTTTTTAACGCATATGCGTTTCTATTAAAATGAATAGTAGACATGTGCGATTCGTTCCGTTCCGAATCAAAATTCGTATGAATTTTCAGAAATTCGGACACATCTGAATTTCAGAATCCCAACGCATCCAAATGCATCTGATCCGAATTTCCGTTTCAGAATTTCAGATCCTGTCCAAATTTCGTTTAAAAATTAAATTGAATTGGACATGTGACTTTTCTGGCCAATCAGATGTATTTTTCGGTTTAATGCATCCGAATGGATCTGAATCCGAATTTTCGAATAGCATTTGGGAGCTCCAGAATGCAATTCGGGTCTGGGAGCCTCAGGTATAGTTGTATGTATATATGAGTCACAATGTTGCTTCTACGAATATTCATTTGTATGATAGAATACTACTTATATATACATAATACTAAAACTGATGCTCCAAGACCTGAATGGAGTCCGAATTTCTGAATAGCATTCGAGAGCTCCCGAATGCCAGGTGGGTCTGGAAGCCTCCGCTTTAATGTGGCTCCTAGACCCGAATTGTCTCTGGAGCTCCCGAATGGTATTCAGAAGTTCGTACTTCCAAATGCCATTTGGGTCTAGGAGCTTCAGCGTTAGTATAAACCTCCCTGGCGGTCTCATTATTTATTTTTTTTGCCTTTTTAGTTCTATCTTTTTTTTTACTTTTAAAATTACCGCCGGTTCTGCCCCCCTGTAACGCAGTTGCTTGCAAGGGACGGAACCCGGAAGACGGATGCCGGCATCAGCCGGAGAACACAGCGGGGATCGTGGACAAGGAAAGAGATGCTACGCTGTAATCCCGAGTGTGGCTTATGGTACTGAAAATTAACACTGAGTCACACTCGGGAATACCGCCAAGGAGGTTAATATCTGTATATGGTTTTCTGTGGTAGTCACAACAAAAATTTGTAAACTCATCCGAAACTAAAAATTCGGATTTCGTCCGAATTCAAAACATGAACCAAATTGAATTTCGGATCCAAATCCCGAAATAACAAAATATCCGAACCGAACCAAATTTTTCCGCAGCGTACATGTCTAATGAATAGGAACACATGTTAATGTGTATTGTACCACATGTCAATGCTTGTAAATGAACATCGACATGAGCAAACTTATGTTAACGCATTTACGTGTGTTGACAAGCAATGAAGAGCACACTGTAATATAGTAGGGGCAATTTAGGCAAGAAACCAGTTCATCTACCAATATGTATTCACATTTCTGGGGAAGACCTGTGCATACATGGGGAGGCCACACAAACTCCATGTAGATAGGGTTTCAGGTTAAAGAGGCAAGAGTGCACACTACTCAGCCTCCATGCCACAGAAAAAAATATATATAAATATAAAATTATATTTTAACATACCTATCAAGTCTATTTAAATATGGCTTAAATATTTGTACCTGTAGTTCTACGACTGGAAACTGAAAGAGAAAAAACAGGTAATGAAACACACCTTGACTATATTTGGTTTATACTTATTTGGTGAAAAATTATTTACAAATCTGGGTCTATTTATGAAGCAGTAAATGTGAAACTCAGATTATATTCACTGCAGGTGTATCTTCCCGGTGCAAGCATTTTAAATTGCAGTGAATGATTCATCAGAAGTCATTGTTTGGTCAATGTCACAATCACTGCTTTATAAATATGGCCCATGTGTAAAGTAGCAATATAAATATAGTACAACAAGCATGCAAAGTGTGAAGGTTTAAACACGTCAACATAATAGGTATTATAATAGCTCAGATAGTGTGCTTACTGAAATACACCATTATTTTCTGTTAGCTGAGAACTATGTTAAGTACTCGTAGCCTCTATACTGGCCACATAATGTTTCCCCAGAACTGTATCAGAAAACCAACCCCCAAAAATACAAAGGTATAGACATATTAAATAATGTGTTAAAAGTACTTTTAATAGACTATCACCACAGTGTGCTGACACACTGGTGCACAATGAATTGTCCTGCCCTGTCTGCCTTTTGCTGCTAGCAGATCTCACTAAGCAGTAGCGAAATCCGATAGTCATAGTAGCACTAATGTCAGTGCAAATCTACTGTATGTTGAAGTAAAATAAACTGAGTTTTTACACAAGAAGGTACATTGAGATACCCTCAAGTGCACCCCATGTACCCTAAAACCTCACATACAAATACTGGAGAGAGTAGAGGTCTAGTGTGCATGTGCTACTTTCCACCCAGCTTTAGATTGGTCACTTGATGAGATGGACAGTTTCACTGACTAATTGGTTGAAGCTATGGTTTATATAACTAAGTACACCCAATAACTAGGTGTCTGCATTCAACTTGTGATGCCAGGTGGGTTGCCAGGTGCACAAAAACAGTGGGGTTTTTTTTGCTCAGAATGCAGCAATTCCTTTATTTAGTCTTGTTAGAATGCTGTTTATACAGATGTAGGTGCAGCAACCATTCTCATATATTATACTGTTATTACTAGTTCTTCTGTAGTAGTGTCAGCTAAAATGCTTACATAGCAGGGATTACTGAGTGGACTACAGCTCGGATGCGGACCAAATGACAGTTCTGTCCAGATCACGATTGCACTGGGTTATGTCTGGTTGGATGACAAAGGCTGCACAGGTGCATCCACTGACAGCAAGCCATAAGCCAGTCCAAATTCTCCCCTTCTTTGTGGTCTTTGGTTGCTAGAACTGCCAGTGTCCTAACAACCAATGAGATCACATGCACGTCCCATCCCGAGCATCACAAGAGGACGATGACTAAGAAAACGAACAGGGACACTCCAATGGGAACAACAAATGTCAGGAGGCATGCTCATTAATTGTCCCCATCAGAGTGCCCCCTTACATTGGTTGTCCCCATCAGAGTGTCCCCCTACATTGGTTATTCCCATCAAAATGCCCCCTTACAGTAGTTGTATAAGACATAGAAACTCTTCACATGTTCATGACTGTTAGCGGTAAGAGTTTTCAATAAAAAGTGTTGATGGGTTAATGATTATTGATTATCCCTTGTATTAATATGTGATGTAATTTTAGATTTAATAGTGGGGTCTTTTATCCATAAAGCTACTACTTATAGCTTTTAAACTCTTATATTTCCATACATAAACACTTACCACAGTATGTCTGGGTTGAAGATTTTCATTAATGGATAGGATTCTGAATTTTACTGTAAAAGACAAATATACAATGTTATGATTCTATAAGCTCTCTCCTAATCATTTAAAAGTGCTTCAACAATGCTAGTTCAGGGTTTCAAGCAACCAAATAATGAGATTTCAAATCCATTGAAACACAACTGGACTTGCTGATCATTCTTGAAAATCTTTTACCACTCATGCAAATGGTTTCTTCAGCTTACTGGGGCAGAAATTCTCTTCTACCAGATGTTTGGCAAATGTTTAAGATTTTGGCAGTATAGCTGGACTTTCTTATAGTTATGAATTTAAACAACCTTTGTATGATGCTAAAAATAACTCTCATGTTTTTACAAAATACAAAAACTTATGGGTCAAAGAAGAGTCACTTTTAATGATGTTTTGATTATAAAGCTTTTTAGTTTGAAAAATTATAAGGATTACTATTGTGATGTCATTGCAATGGCCTTACTCCCTGTATTGCATATATCTTGGGTGTCAGGGTCTAGCAATGCCCTTGATCTGAATAGCAGTCTTACAGTATTTAATGAATGGCTTTTGTATCTCATTGCTTTACTTGTTTCCTGGAATATACATTCCCGTAGAGTTCTGTATTGATTAAACAGTTACCAGTTTGTCCTGGTTTGTAAACAGCTTTGTCTGTCTGAACCAGAAGACCGAATTTCTTCTTCATCACCAGAACTTTACTGCTGTTCATTACTGTTTCCCCTGCATTTTCTATGGAGACATCCAACGTGCCCACTACATCCGACTGTACAGGCGTGAAAACCTAAGCAACAAAAAAAAGAATTAGTGGATTTGAGCTCTAGGCAGAACTCCAGGTCCATGTATGTAAATGAGAGAGTTAAACAAGTTAAATTCAAGTCAAACTAATTATTTTCACTGATAATAGTGTATATAATTTTTGTTTATGGTTTCATTATTAATGTATTTTGGGCCGGGTTCAAAAACATAATTTTTATATTTTATATGCACCGAGCTGGATGAGCTCTCAGCTCTTTTTATACATGTATGGCATGTTGTCCTTGTGTTCTGGATATTTACACACACATATGAATAAGGTGTGTGTGTGGTAGATTAAGCCCCATTGTGGCACTTCAATTTTAGGTTTGCTCCGTTCAGATGGCTAAATTTACACTTTTATTAAAGACCCAGAACAATTATAGCTTCCCTTTATCAAGAAATCAACTTGCTATT
Source organism: Nanorana parkeri (assembly GCF_000935625.1). Lineage (NCBI taxonomy): Eukaryota > Metazoa > Chordata > Amphibia > Anura > Dicroglossidae > Nanorana > Nanorana parkeri. The sequence goes on along the minus strand of NW_017308463.1, from coordinate 62,420 downwards.
CAAACTTGCCAACAGTAACCAACCAGCACTCATGTTGAATTCTTCTGAATGTTCAAGGGATTAAAAGAATAAGCTTTGGTTATATGCTAGGACTATGGGTTGAGGCTCATCATCATGGTTCTGTCCACTATCCTATTAAGGAGAGAGTCTTATTACAAAGTCTACAAATATAGGAGAACGTTGGGTCATATGTGTTTGGATCAAAGAGGGATAGCATGCCTGCCTGGGAGCCCCTAATTTTCTCTGGCTGAGACTGTTCAGGAGGTGAATTGATCAGCCAAGTCACATAACATTGGCTCAAGCACAGTACGAAATCTGGCATTTTAATTTTCCACAGGGGATTTAGCATATTGGAAAAACACCAACAACCCTTTCCAGTCTTCCCTCAAACCTTAATTGAGCCAGGAAAATATCCATCATCGCCTGAACTTTTTGGAAAGTAGTCTTCACAGGACCTAACCTTGTGGTTCCTTCTTACTCATCTGGCTCTCAAATGCCAATCAGGTTAGACCTCACCCCTTCCCACATAACTCACATCTTAATCTTCCACTGTCCTATCATCTCCTTAGCCATGTAGAACCTCTGTTTATTTCTGCATATCATAAATGTGAATTTAATTACCTGGATTGGAAAACAGGTGAATATGGACTCCTGGTCAAATATCTTCTCCACAAGGGTTGTGTTCTTTTCATCCAGCCGTAAAGAGATCTGTACTCTGCTCTCCCCCTGAGCCCCCTCCAGGTGTATACATAGAGTTTCATGAGAGTGAATTTCAGAGGGGAAGATGACAGCATAGTGCCTGCAAAGATTAAAAGTCAGCATTAGAAACCACAAAGGGAGATTTAAAAGAATTGTGAAACATTTATCCATACTTAAAGTGGACCTTTACCCCTTTGATTAAAAATAACATCAGCATACAGCATGCATGCTGCATGCTGATATGAAATCATCTTACTTATCATCGTATTAGCTAAACAAACATATTTTTGTTTAAGTTACAATTAATTTTTTCCATTCCCTGGTCCCCTTTGGCACAGATGATGTAACTGTGCCCAAGTTTGCATATTGCATCCTGAGGATGTTACAGCAGTGTATTCCTGGGAAATCTCATCTCTAATGCCATGAGATCTCAGGTAAATACATTTTCCTCGGATGTGCATGGTCACATGTCCTAGTCACATGTGCCAGAGTTCCCAGAAGTAAAGGGAGATCTAGTAATCTGCACTTAGTCAAAATGGCCACTGTCAGAAGACTGGGGAAGAAAAGAGATATACGGTATGCAAAAAATAAAAAGCGGCAATTATCTAGAAGTATGTGTTTTTTTAGATTGTCATTACTAGACATTTCTAAAGGTGTCTTTGTTGTTATTTTGAAGAAATGGGTAAGGTTCCTCTTTAATGGGCACAGTCTAAACATGTTTAACTTATTCAAACCATTCCCTGGCTTCTGAAATTATTCACAGAACAGCAATTCTCTGTTCAAATTAGTAAACTATACATGAGATTGTAGTCCATCATGGAAGTGAGCTTGGTGCTGTGGTTACTTTACAACACACACAGGGACCATGTGGAACAAAAGTAGCACCCCTCCAGAAGGAAGGACAGTGTCAGCACCAATTCAGAGATGATTTGAGGATCTACAGCGAAGCAATACACAAATAAGCTAATAGTTAAGGTACTGGAATGCATTTTTAATCTTTACCTCCTGAGTTTAGTGTCACTTTAAGTGAGGAAAATAAAAGCAATGTATCAAAGTATGACATTACATGGATGGGAACACCCAAGACCTTCATGCTCATTTAATAGTGCACACTTTGACAAATGAGGTCACCGGATCCTCAAAGAATCAGTAATCTAAAAGGTTTCTTGGTCTGTAGATCTGCAGACATTCACTGATGCGCTACCGACAGCTCCCCATGACTTCCATAGCGTGTGCAGATGAGTTGACATAAATATTTGAATGGCACTCTAAGGGCTGCAAAATATATGCAGGTGTCTTCTTGAAAGCAAAAGGAGCAAAAGGAGTTGCTAAAGCCACTTATCTTACAATGGCAAACATCAGATATCTAAGCTCACTGGAATCTACAACGAGCGTAATCATTTAGGTAATAAATAGAAGCAGTGCCTGTGTTCTGAAAGGTTTAAAAACAAAACTTTTACAATGCATGCATATAATATATACAGTATACACTGAGTGGCCAGATTATTATGACCACCTGACGTTTGTAGGCAAATTAGCTTTAATTTCGTGCTGAAGTTGCTAGAGGGCAAGACCATTATAAATAGGGAAGCAGGTTGTTTACCATGACAGTAGAAGTGATTTTTTTCTGGAGATATGAGTAAACAAAGCGATTTAACAGCCTTTGAACGTGGGATGATTGTTGGCGCTCGGAGCCATGGAGCGAGTATCAGCAAAACAGCAGAATTCGTTAAATGTTCAAGAGTAGCTGTTGGTAAAGTGTTTAAATACTGGACTGTTAGCCGAAAATCTGGGTCTGAACGTGCGAATTGTGGCCGTCAGCGAATAGTCAATGTTAGGGCAGAACGGAGAGTGGCAAGACTGGCACAAGACAACTGAAGGGAAACAGTGCATCAAATTACTGCAGATCTTAATCAGGGATCCTCTCAAATGATCTCTGAACACACTGTTCGCCATACACTGCATCGTATGGGATATGGAAGCCGAAGGCCTGTTCGAACACCTTTGCTGTCTGCAGTTAACAAGATAAAACGTCTCCAATTCGCACAGGAACACAAGGATTGGAAAGTCGAGCATTGGAAAAAAGTCATGTGGTCCGATGAATCACGTTTCCAGTTGCATCATGCAGATGGCAGAGTGAGAATTTGGCGGAAACAGCATTGAAGCATGCACCCCACATGCATGAGTACAACCCTTCAAGCTGGTGGGGGCAGTGTTATGGTTTGCACTGACTTCTAACATGAGTTGAACTAGAGACAGCCATTTGAGCAAGTTATGCACACCATTAATTAAGTAATTTGTCATGGAAGCCAAGTGGGCAGGGAGTCCTTGGCACTTAAAAAAAATCAGCAGGAGGTTTGGTAAGTGGGGTTATATGATGGCATTAGAACTTCTCCCTTCTAAAGTTGTACAGCTGAGCAGAGAAAAGTGAAGTTATAATTCATTGCGTGAATGTGTAAACAACAATTATATACGTAGCTGCTTATGGGTGTGCTTTACTGTGTTTATTAGACCTCTAACCTTTCAGTAAACAGTCCCTCTTCCTACGAACTGAGTACGCAGCAAATATTGGCACTGCCAGGTAAATAAACAACCCATTATAATCATTAACATGATAACCCACAGCTAGAGCATGATGTGCCCCCTATTTTACAATGGTCACTCCATCATTGGCCCTCGATTCTCCAAAATAAAAGGAAAAAAACATTCAGTACATCTCTGAAATAGATGCACATGTTTCTATCTTTGATTCCTTTAAAAATATTGCAGGAGCAGTAAAAACACCCATTGATCTGCCAAGAGGATTAAGGTTTGTAGTTCTACAAAAAAAAAAAAAAAAGTTAAATGACACTAGCGTCTAAAGAAGATTGCATTGGTGTCTAAGAGCCAGTGTGTGCAAGAGAATTATTCATTTTATTATAATATAAAATATCATTATGGTTGTTATAATTATTATTAGTGCTACTATAACTTTTACCTCCAGCTCTGCTCCCTATTAATTTACTGACTATGATGACAGCTCTCCTGCTGCCTGTCCTTCATACATACTTCATGTTAAGATATAAGATGGAACGCAACTCTAATGCAATTTAAATAATTACAGTAGCAAGTAAAAGCAGATATTTATTTTAAGGGGACATACCTTAAGATCTGTAACTGTACAGAAATATCATAACACCCAACACTAGGTGATGAAGAGTGAAGAGTACCCAACACATTGAATATAGTATAAGTCACACTCCCAGTTCCTGTGATGTGATGGTCATTATAAATAAACTACATGCTCATGCCACAGAGATTTTCCAATACAAATAATGTGAGCGTTACAAAAGAAATATATCACAATAATACATGAAGAGACAAAGCCAGAGAGATCCTCATCACCATATAAAGCGTCAATATATACATGTCATAATAAAATGAAATTCAAACATCCCCCAAATATATTGCAATAAGCCATTCAACATGATAAATAAGATATGTAAAGGAAATCCATGATCTCATAGTCCTTCATATGGGGTGGCCAGGTGGGGGATTACCTACTAAAAGTAAGAAAGGATTGGCATCAGAGCATCAAGCATCAGACATTCACCAAGCTAATGAAAACTTCCCCTACAATGTGCAAATTCCCTTTCAAAATGAACAGCCAATATGACTTTAGTAAATCAACCCCATTGTCTCAAACTTGGGCAGGAACACTTTTAACTATGCATTGCTATGTACGGCGCGTGTGGGTGCATTGGTACATAATTAATGGTACAACAATGCACCTCACCAAAGTATGTGTGTTGGGGTACACAGTAAAGCGCACAGTAAAGTGTGCCCCTTGCTACATGTTCCTGCAATGCATAAATATTAATGTGCCCTCAAGTTTAGATAGCTAAGCAGTGCACCAGTGCAACAAAAAATGAGTAAATTGTAACAAGCCGTTGGAAATTATTGTAATGATATTGATACCTTAGTTCAATAACTGTCCTTTTAACTACACAATTGAATAAACATATTGCTTAACTGCAGCTGCCTTTTCAGACTGGTGTGCATACATTAAAGATTATGTGGTTATCAAAGTATCAGTAATGATCAGCTACTGAACATTTAAGATTTCCTAAACTACAGTAACATGCCATTGCAATCATTTGATTCTTTTTTTATCATTATTGGTAAATACTTTGATCATTATAGCAAACAACAATTTCCATTCAATCGTTTATTGTTAATCCAGATATATAAAACAAACGGATTAACAAGATCTACTGTATATAGAAACATTGATGTGGTTTGTAATCCCAGTGTTCTGACACACCATGGGTCAGGGTAAAAGCTTCTATCCAGCCAATGGGAAGAAAAATCAACACAGCTGTGTTTTAATTAACATCCATTGTTCCAAATACAAACAACACAAACTGAAACTCTTATACAAGGTATCACAAACCTTTAAATTCTTTACATTTATTACTCAGCTGTTAAATGGGTTACACCACTAGGAACCCATCTAACATCACCAAGGGTATCGCATATACACTAGCATTAAATTAAATTACTCACAGTTTGGCTTCCACAGAGCAGGAGATGTGAAGAAGGACTAGACCAGCACACAGCACCCATGACACCATTGTGCAGGGTTGCAGGACTTAGAATGACGGTGTAGAAAGCTTGGCATGGACTTTGTATGTTTTGCTTCCCCCTACACTCCCCCCTCCTACACTGTTGGAAGCAGGATTCGGTGCGAGGACATTGACCACAGAACAGCAAATACTTGATAACCAATAACCTGTAATTGCAGGCCTTGCAGGGGATTATGCAAATCATTTCTTTTGATGTTTGTTTTTCAGAATTATTTTAAAAAGTTGATAAAATCGCCCCCCACTGTGACTTTGTTGGAAGAGTCAATTACAACACTACAAGTAACATATGAGTCAGACTGTTGTTGACTTGTAACTTAATCCTCCTGTCCCATCGCACTCCTGACCGGACACAAACCCAAATCCAACTGGGTGGGTGCGGTAGTGATAACGGATGCCTCCGTGAAATGTAGATAGATGAAAGTAGTCACTCGCACTCCATGATATTAAAGTAAATGCTGTTTATTGACTGAGATAACACACATCTCCTTAGCGACGTTTCGAGACCATGCGGTCCCGTCTTCCGGCAAACAGAGACTCTCTGTTCAGATATCTTTAATATCATGGAGTGCGAGTGACTTTCATCTGTTGTTGACTTGTGACGCCTCTGTTTTTTATACTATTTTACAACATAATGCTGAGTGTAGAAAACTCAAAAGTATTCATGAGGTTACATAATTCTTGTTATTTTATTCAGCTTCATCATATACACAGCACCAGAACCAACATCAGCCATCGAACCTTAAAGCAGAACTTTTTTTCATTTTGGATAGAGTATTTTTTTTTAATCTGTGTCCCATTAGGTTTTCCTTGTGTTTTTGACATGAGTTTTCAATAAAATCCACGATTGATTATCCTTGAAGAAATTTGGTGTGCTGGTGACATTTCTCTTATACCATGTGCAACTTGCGGCGCCATCCACAGTCATTCCAAGCACCTTTCCCCGAATACGGGGCTTTTCGGTAAGGAGTGCAACAAGCTTTTTTTTATCGTATTCCATTAGGTTTTACTTCACTTCCTGTCTGATGGCCACAATAGGAAGTAAGAGGAAATCCCTCCAAAGAGAGGGAAATCCCTGGTGGTCAGAACTGGTGTCCCTATTGGAAGATTTAAACGTATATAATGTTGGGGGGTTTTAAGTCATTTTCAGGCCTAAAATGTGGAATATAACATGGGTGCAAAAAATGAAAAAAGGGCCTCAGTCATGAAGGGGTTAAATGTATTTTATTCCATTTAAAAAAAAAACTTTTTTTAATTTAACCTTTTTTCATTTTAACTTAATTGCTATCACATATTGAATAATGCACATTTGCCAGGGATTCAGTAACAAAAAATCATTGCTCACCTCCTTGTATAGCTTTTTCCTCCAGTTTGTCCAAAACAGTCTTCCTCAGTTCTGTCTCTCGGCTCAGTGCGATGTTGTAGACCAGCAGAGCCAGGGTGTATACATTGGTCACATCCACAGTGGCTTTCTGCAGACAGGACACTGCGTCCATGAGCAAATGGGCTTGCATGAAGTATCAGTATACTGTATTCTACCTACCAATTGTAAAGATCAGTAATCAGAGAGAAACAAAAAATAAATGGTCCAGGAAATACTGGATACTGGAAAACCAGAAGCAAGACTGAAAATCCCCTAAACTTTTCCAACAAACATTGTTAACACAGGACCTTTTTTTGCATCTCTGAGCAAATCTATTGGTAAGATCTCTGTGCACTTTTTCCTGAGCCTGCACACCTGCTTTGGCCATTATGAAGGGGCTCATATTTATTGGTTATATTATGGAGTGCCGAAACACACAAAGGTGAGGGGAGCACTCAAAACTACTAGGTAGGAAGGAATGCCAGAATCCAGGGGAGAAGAGGCTGCGGGGACCGCTCTAGCAGCTGTGAGGGAGCTGATGGGACCAAATATAAGTAAATTTGTGTCCCCAGGCAAAACAAGCACTTAAAATGTGCTTGTGACATATACTAACCTCCTCCCCTGACCCAAAGCTTAGTATATAGCGGGCTATTGCCCCATATATACTGAGTGTTTTCAAGAACTACCCACACTCTGTCACTATGTTGCTCTGATGAAGGGTCCAGTCCCGAAACGCTAGCTTTAGCTTCTAAATACATGCCGTGCCATTTTTCAATAAACATATCTAAGAGATATTGAATTTATGCATTTACACCAATGCTAGAAGTCTAGCAAATAAAGTAGAGGAGCTAGAAATTATTTTACTCGAAGAAAACTTCGATGTAGTGGGAATAACGGAAACCTGGCTAGATAACGCACAAGACTGGGCCACTAACATAGAAGGGTACAACGAGGAGGGACAGGTGTGGGAAAAGGGGGAGAGGAGTTTGCATTTATGTTAAAAATAATCTAAGGGTGCACATACGGGATGACATCGCGTTATTTGGCGTGGCAGACGTGGAATCACTGTGGCTGGAACTTGATAGGTCCGAGGCTAGCCGTAAACTTATTGTGGGTGTCTGTTATAAACCTCCAGATATGGGGGGGGGGGAGGAGGAGGCTCAGCTACACTCCCAAGTATAAACAGCTGGGAAGCAGGGTAATGTCATCGTTATGGGTGACTTCAATTATCCAGACATAAATTGGGGTAATGGAACATCACATTCGACAAAGGAGGCCCGTTTTCTGAACAGGTTGCGAGACAACTTCATGGATAAGATGGTGGAGGTCCCAACTAGGAAAAATGCAATCCTAGATGTAATCATTTCTAATAATGCGGAGTTAATTGAGCATATTGCAATTGGGGAGACACTGGGTAACAGTGATCACAATGTGATTACTTTCAATATTGGGTATAATAAAGTGAAGTCCGCTGGTCGGACAAAAACCCTAAACTTCAGGAAGACTAACTTTGATAAGCTGCGCCAGCTCATGGGTGAAATCAAATGGGAACATTTATTTCAGAAACTGGGCACTGAACAGAAATGGGAATGTTTTAAGAACACACTACAAAAGGCTATCACCAAGTGTATACCATTGGGGAATAAAATTAAAAGATCAAAAAACTAAGCCTGCATGGATAAATAGATAGGTAAAGCAACACATAAAAGGACTAGAGAGTGGCATTTAGAAAATATAAGATGTAGGGGACGGCATTGGCGTTCGATAATTACAAAGAATGTAACTAAAGATGCAAGAAAATAATTCGGGCAGCTAAAATAGAGTGTGAAAAACATACAGCCACAGTTAGTAAAAATAATCCCCACATTTTTTACCAGTACATTAACAGTAAAATAGTAAGAAAGGAGCAGATAGGCCCAATAATGGATGCTAACGGAGGTGTAGTCACAAACGACACGGAGAAGGCCGAGGCATTGAATACCTTTTTCTCCTCGGTATTCACCGAGGAAAAAGACGGGTTTAATATACATAAGAACGCACATAGTTCATCTCAGGGTATTCCGCAGTGGTTGACGGAAACTGAGATACAACAAAGACTGAAACTACTTAATGCAAATAAGGCACCCCAAGGTACTTAAAGAACTAAGCCAGGGTATAGCGGCATCATTATTCATAATTTTTAAAGATTCCTTAATGACAGGCAGAGTGCCAATCGACTGGCAGAGGGCTACGGTAGTTCCAATATTCCGAAAAAGGCCCAGATGCCATCCGGGGACCTACAGACCGGTTAGTCTTACATCGGTAGTTTGTAAAGTGTTAGAAGGCATGATTAAGGACCACTTAGTAGAATTTGTTCGGGATAACGGCATAGTAAATGACAACCAACATGGATTTAGGAAAGACCGTTCCTGTCAGACTAACCTGCTAATTTTTTACGAATGGGGTAAGTAGAGATCTGGATGGAGGGAGGCCGGTGGATGTGGTATACCTAGACTTTGCTAAAGCATTTGACACGGTACCACATAAACATTTACTACACAAGCTGAGGTCTATGGGCATAGACAAATTAGTGTTTACATGGATAGAGAACTGGCTACAGGAATGGGTACAAAGAGTATCGATAAATGGCACCTTCTCAGATTGGGCTAGGGTCATGAGCGGCGTGCCGCAGGGTTCTGTGCTGGGCCCCATGCTGTTTAACCTATTTATTAACGATATTGGGGAGGGGTTAAACAGCCATGTTTCAGTGTTTGCTGATGATACCAAAATCGGGAGGGTAATGGACACTGAATCAGACACTATAAGACTGCAGGCAGATCTGGACAAAATAGGGGAGTGGGCAACTACATGGCAGATGAGGTTTAATGTAGATAAATGTAAAGTTGTGCACTTTGGGGTTAAAAATAAGAAAGCGGATTACACATTAATGGAAGTTCCTCTGGAGAAGTCTGAAAGGGAAACAGATTTGAGGGTCATTGTAGACCACACACTGAATAATAGCACGCAGAGTCTGGCTGCGGTAAACAAAGCAAGTAGAGTCCTTTCCAGTATTAAGAGGGAAATGTTTTGCAGGGACAAGTCTGTAATGATGACACTTTATAGATCACTGGTTCAGCCTCAGATGGAGTATGCGGCACCAGTGAACAGAAAGCATGTCACTGAACTGGAAAGAGCCCAGAGGAGGGCAACCAAACTCATAAAGGGGATGGATGACCTGAGCTATGAGAACAGGCTACTAAATTTAAACATGTTCTCATTGGAGGTAAGGATATTAAGGGGGGACATGATTTTCATGTATAAAATGTTCACCGGGGATAGCGACATCAGCGGCAAACTATTTACAATTAACTCCATGACAAGTACAAGAGGCCTAAGTACCGCAGCGCTGAATACTGAAAAATGGCCTGGATGGGAAGGGGGTTTAACACCGCAGATGTCAACTGGTTAAAATTGATGGAGAAAAAATTTCAGCACAAGGCGAAGGGGTTACTTCTCGGTTAGATCAGTCAAGGTCTGGAAATAGAGCCACACAAGGGACCTATACTGTACATACTACACATCAACCATACACACAAACAAAATAGGTTGGACTTGATGGACATATGTCTTTATTCAACCTCAAATACTATGAATTCATCTGTGTGTGACCTGTTGACACTATATACTGAGAGCGCCGCAGCCGGGACAGGTCCCGATAATATTGTCAAGATCCACCCAGCTGCTATCTTAAGGCAGAGCCAGCTTTGCCCGCCCCCTCCCCTGTTCATTCCTCCACTCAGCGCTGGAGGATCAGAGAGGGGGGGTGGATGTCTGCGGTGATGGTGACTGCCAGTCACCACTCACTGCAGGGAGATGATCGGGAAGTGAGCGGATCGGCGCCATGTTTCTGCTCACTTCCCGATCAATACAGCTGACCTGTGACCGCTTCCTTGTCACAGTTTGGCTCTAACTATGAGGATGAGTGGAAATCACTCACATCATAGTTTTCCTTTAAGTCTTGCAGCGCGGGGGTAGCCCGACTGTAATGGTAAGTTTTTTATTTTCCTGGACTTCTTCTTTAAAGCATATTTGATGTTTTTTCCTGCATGGGCATAAAATATGTTTGTTTTAAAATGTAATCTGTGTTCTAAAACCTTTAGACCCAGACTTTCCCAGAAATGGGTGGCATCTAATTGTTAGTTCTGCCTTGTCGTCTCCAACTTTAGTAGCTGCATGCTTCCAGATCACTAATTCAGAAATCTTTGAAGCCAGGCGCAGACAGGTTAGCAATGACAGTTTCAATATTTCTTTCAGTGCAGGTATCCTAATTTTATAAAGCAAAAAAAGGAGATAGATGGGGCATTTAAGATGTCAAATAATGCAATTAGGGATAATACAACATAGTAATGACAAAATTACATAGTAAAATAACATTTATTTATTAAAAGATTACATGATCCACATGATAAAAATATACCGACTAGTATCCATGATCAAACAGCATAAAACCTCCCTGGACTCTGTATATGTGCATGATACATACATAATAGATACAATTAACTTATTTTATCAATTACATTATAATAAATCCTTTTATAAATAGTCATAATCAAAGTAAGATATACTGCAAGTCTGTACTGCGTCCAGCCTTCTATGCATTTCGCCGAAGCTTCATCAGGAAGTCGGAGGTAACCTTTAAGATTCACATGAATATGCCAATCAGTATATTAATATGTCAAAAAAACCAGTAACAAAATGTAACCAATTAAATACATACATAAATACCATAAGTGGGACATTAGTGGTGAGTGGATCCGCACAGTCGGGGAGTCATCCCCAGAAACAGTCAAGGACAACATAGAGGATAGAGAGAACCGACGGCGATCAAATATGAGAAGCGCAATCTCTGCCTCAGGATATCTATAAACAAATATCAATCGTATAGTATAACATTGGGATGCAGCCAGGTGTGAGTGCATAATATAGATGCTAGGAGCCAACCCAAATTATTCCAGCAAACTCTAGGGTAGTCAATAAGAGAAAACTATGTAAACCCAAGTCTATAGATATCATATCCCCCATAGATATACTGCCAATGGGCAACAAGGGCAATCATTTTCTGGAACATCATGTTCAGTTCCAAAAGCTCAGACTCAAACAATATTCATCTCCCAAACCAGGGCATGATCAATCTCAATGCATCTTAAAAGAAGAAATAAATTGAACTCTGTATCATCTAAAGTATCCAGTCAGAGTACTATGACAAAGTATCCAATAGTACTAGTGATCCATGGATTGTAATGTAATCCTATTACTGTATAAACTAACATGTACTCCACTCCTCATAGAAATGAACTTATACTGCACCTATATGCCATATATCCCATTAAATATCTGCTAAACTAAAGTCTTACTTACACATCAAAACGCCAGCTTCCTCAATCGATCCCAGCCATAGCTCCCCTCTCTCTGTATAGATTCCCGGTTTTTACTGGTTTTACTGTTTTTTTTGACATATTAATATACTGATTGGCATATTCATGTGAATCTTAAAGGTTACCTCCGACTTCCAGATGAAGCTTCGGCGAAATGCATAGAAGGCTGGACGCAGTACAGACTTGCAGTATATCTTACTTTGATTATGACTATTTATAAAATAATTTATTATAATGTAATTCAGGGAGGTTTTATGCTGTTTGATCATGGATACTAGCGGGTATATTTTTATCATGTGGATCATGTAATCTTTTAATAAATAAATGTTATTTTACTATGTAATTTTGTCATTACTATGTTGTATTATCCCTAATTGCATTTTTTGACACCTTAAAGGCCCCATCTATCTCCTTTTTGCTGTTGCTGTTTTGCGGTTTACCTATATTAGGGGTGCGGTGTCCTTGTTCATGTAGTGATTCAAAACTTTTTACTATGATGTTCCTAATTTTATAAAGTCAAGTATCATGACAAGGTAGACCCCACTGACTTCAACACCTTTGAATTTTATGAAGCTTGCATATTTACTGATCTGCTTTAAAAACACAAACTATAAAATTACCTGCTAAATTTCTACTGAATATCCACAATATTTTACTACTCCCAAGGATGTACTGCCAGTAGAGTGTCAGTGACCCAACATGAAATGCATATTCAGATAAAAGGGACACGATAACATTTACTAAAAAGACAACTCATTTTTTTAAAGCATTGATTGGAGCTTATTGATGGCAATACCACGGAGTATGCTGGTGACGCAGACAGCCAGGACTCTGACCCAGAGGGGCTGAGAGGTTCCAGAAGATAATTTGTTTTGCAGGGAAGAAGCTGGCCTTTCAGTTTCTTCTGGTTTTTCTGAATTGTAGCTGGGATCTGGATCTCTGGAGATTTATTAAGGTGGCCATACACTTTACAACCATCGCAAGACCTTAGTCTTGCGATGGTTGTAAAGTACTTAAAAAAACGTACGATCTGCCCATCTTGGACAGGCAGATCGTACTTGCGATGACTGCAATGAGGGGCGGGCTTGAATGCACGGCAAATGGGCAGTGTGCGTGTGCGCACACCGGCCCGTTCGTCAGTTGTCGAACAAGCAGGCCACTCACTCGCCAAGAATCGTACGATTCCCGGCGGGTTTTCCAGCCTGCTTGTTCGATGGAAGACGTGCGACCGTACAGTAGAAACGGTCGCACGCCTTCCATACACTGTACGATTCTTGTACGATCGCGGGATTTCCCGCTATTCTCGTACGAGAATCGTACAGTGTATGGGCACCTTTAGAGTTCTGGGTGGGATGAAATCTCCAGTCCCGAGGTCAGGTGTTGGAGGTGATCAGGTGGCTGAGAGCAACCTCATTAGGATCCCAGACCAGAGCTCAAGGGGAGGAGTTGGTGTGGTGTGGGCTGCAGGCACATGAGGGCTGCTGGAAAGAGGGACAGGCTGTGTCCAGGAGTCAGGAGGACTTCACCCAGAAGCCAGAGTGGAGCCAGGTGGCTGTGTGTGCGCTGGAGGCACCTGCGAATCAGTCAAGGAGGCTTGAGCCTGTGACACACATGGGATGTGTGGAGAGTCACATGGATTATATGTGACAATCTTGAGTTGGTGAGACATTATTATATTGTCTACTTGCTGAAATGTAAGCAGACTGCATGTTGTGTTGCTGACAAAAAGCTCTTTTCTGTTACAAAAGAAATAAAAGACTGTCCTTTTTCTGTTTGAAATGGCTTCAAGACTGGTCCTTAAGCACTCACCATATGTGCTCAATTCCCAGAATATAACACAGTGGTTATAGTGCCCCTTACACTGGTGGTCAGTGGAGAAGGCCCTCCTTACATTGTTGATCAGTGAAGAGAGGCCCTCCTTTCATTAAAGGTCAGTGGAGAAAGGCCTGCTTTACATTTTTTACTATTGGAGAAGGGCCACCCTTGGTGACAGTACTTTCCTTAAAAAGAAAACACTCCATTTCCTACACCAAAGGCTCTGTTGAATGATATTTACACCTGAATTATGCAGGCAGTGTTGGGCAGCAGATCAATCTGCCTGAATATCCTGCACATAAAGCACCCCATTTTTATCAACACCCGGGATGGAGTGCACCCATTGGGGTAATATGAGGTAAAGTACACAGTAATGCAAGACAAGCATTGCAAAGTGTTGGGGTTCCCTTTATTTTGAATGGCACCTCAATGTACCTTGAAAATGTACCTTAACAAACATGCTTTTCAGTGCAGCAAAAAAGACAAATAAGAGTCATCTGTGTCTTGCAGGGCACTGCACTGAAAAAAGGTTTCTGCCCCATTTTTGTGCGTAAGGGACAACTTGATTAGATAGAGGACTGTTTAGGTAGGTCTTTGTATGACATGGATGTTATATTTATTGGAGATTTTACAGAGATTGCTCAATCCCATTGTAACATGTAGCCATCTTCAGTCACATAAAAAAATGAATGACAGGTAAACCTTATTTTAATTTCTCAATATTTTATTGGTCGACAATACAATATTATTTCAGTTTTCTAGCAGAATCACAGTGAATGGAAAAAGTCGTAGTTCCAAGTGCCAACTGCAGTTATTGCCACTGAATGGCTGTTTTTGGTTACATGGTTTATGGATTCCACAAGGCTCTTTGTCATTTATGGAAACTGAAATATTTGGTAAATTTATATGTATTTAGTGACTTTTAATTAATTATGTGATCTTAAGGTAACTTTGTCTTCATCTTGAATTTCCAGAGTCATCTACAAAACAAAATGACAGAAAAAGTACAGTTTTTTTTAGAAGTGTGTCAGAATATTACATTACAGGAGATAGCAATACAATGTTATAGATAGTATTATAAAAGTTAAATGTTGGTAAAACCATTTGAGCAGTTAACTAAACATATTTGTTTATCACTCGACTGTAGGTCTTCAAATCATCTCTGAATTGATGCTGACACTGTCACTTCCCAATCATCTCCCTGCAGTGAGCAGTGACTGCAGTCACCGCTCCCCACATGGATTCCCCCCTCCCCTCTCTGATCCTCCAGCGCTGACTGGAGAAATGGATGCGGAACGGGGTGGGCAGAGCCAGCTGTCACTCACGCAGCTAAGTGGATCTCGACAGTATTGTCGGGATCCATCCCCGCTCTGGCGCTCTCAGTATATAGTGGCCAATAGCCTACTATATACTGAGCTTTGGGTCACGGGAGGAGGTTAGTATATGTCCTCCAGTGATTCTTAAGAAGACTATGGGATAAAAAGGTTACCCTATAGTTCTCTTTTAACTATTAACAAAAATATATTTTTGGCTCACACAGGGCTTGGGAACAAAGTGACTGGAAGCTAAGTGGTGTTAAAAAAATGGATTTGAACTGTTTGGGATATATTGAGTGCTTGATTTTTGGAATACTTGTTGTCTCTGCTTCCTTCCTTCCTTTTTAGACCCTTTTTTAATATTTAAAAAACTCTTTAAAAAGTCCAGCGGAGGGCAACCAAACTAATTAGGGGTATGGAGGACCAGAGCTACGAGACAAGGCTACTAAATTTAAACATGTTCACATTGGAGGTGAGGAGATTAAGGGGGGATATGATCTCCATGTACAAAATGTTCAATGGTGGTAGCAACATTAGCGATAAACTGTTTAAAATTAACTCCATTACAAAAACTAGAGGCCACCACCTAAAATTGGTGGAAAAATTTCCAGCACAAGGGGCGCAGGGGGTTCTGTAAGATCAGTTAGGATCTGGAACTCACTGCCACAGGTGGTGATTTCAGCAAATAATGTGGAATTGTTCAAGAAACTTTTGGACGATTTCTTAAGGGATCGTAATATACAGGGGTACAGGTACTCCTAGAATGAGATCCTAATAGGTTGGACTTGATCGACTAATGTCTTTATTCAACCTCAAATACTATGTAACTATATCTTATTTGTGAATTCACTCGGCTGTAGATCCTCAAATCATCTCTGAATTGGTGCTGACACTGTCCTTCCTTCTGGAGGGGGCTACTTTTGTTCCCCATGGTTCCTGTGTGTGTTGTAAAGTAGTCACCACTCCAAGCTCACTCCCGTGATGAACTACAATCTAATTTAGTTTACTAATTTGTATTGATATTGTAGTACTTGAATGCATTTTTAAGATTTAACTCCTGAGTTAAGTGTCACTTTAAAAAATATTAATAGCCCACAAAGGGTATTGCCTACATTTTAACATTCCTGGTACAGGAGCGGAGTATGGTAACAGTAATGCTGATTGCTGGTTATACAGATTGGATCTGACCGTCTCACATCTTTCAGCCAAGCTTCATCCCCACAGATAATGTATAAGACTGTTAAGCTGGCTATACACCTATTGATTATCTGCCGATAATCAGTCTCAGTTTCGCCTAGGCTTGTCCGAAACCTTGAAGGATGAATTGGCCCGACTAGCCCCGTCTGACTCCTTGGAAGAACTGATCCAACTATCTATTCAATTGGACCGAAGGGTCCGGGAACAACGTCGAGAACGGGCCGGTATCACCCATCCAACCTGGATGCTACCCAGGGTTCCCAAGGCCCCCTACGGTCGATCTGATGATGCTCCTGCTGGTCCACGCCTCCTATGCAGCTTGGTCTCGTCAGAACCCCACTCTCCTCGGAAGAACAGCAACGCCGTAGGCACTACAACTTATGCTTATATTGTGGAGAGTCTGGGCACTTCCTAAACGGATGTCCCATCAGACCCTGGAAGTTAACCACCCCTGTGTTTGCATCTACCTATAAAAGCAACTTGTCTGATCTGACTCTACGTCTTTCCCTACAGTTCCGGGAACGGCCATCCACGTCTCAGCTATCATTGACTCTGGGGCTTGTAGCTGTTTCATCGACCACCATTTCACCTCTAAAGTCTTTTCCAAGCTTGATCTCAGAGGGGCCTACAATCTGGTGCGGATCAGAGAGGGGGATGAGTGGAAGACCGCCTTCCGCACTAGATTCGGACACTTCGGTCCGAATCTAGTGCGGAAGTAACGCCCCTGCCACCTTCCAGCATTTTGTGAACGATATCTTCAGAGATTACATGGACTTGTTCATGATAGTTTACCTGGATGACATTCTGGTGTTTTCTCCCTTCATCACACGGCTCACAGGGTTGGTTCCCGTTTTGAATGGACCCCTGAAGCTCAGGCTGCATTTGATGAATTGAAGCGTTTCTTTACCTCTGCTACTGTGTTGCAACACCCTGAACCGGCCTTGCCTTTTGTGTTAGAGGTGGATGCCTCCTAAGCTGCGGTGGGGGCCGTCCTCTCTCAGCGCCCCTCGGGTACCACTCAGTTGCACCCCGTGGCATATTTCTCCAGGAAGCTGTCCCCAGCTGAGGGCAACTATGATGTGGGGGATCAGGAGCTCCTTGCAATTAAGTCAGCCCTGGAGAAATGGAGGTACCTCCTTGAAGGGGCGGCCCACCCAATCCTGGTCTATACCGACCACAAGAACCTAGAGTACCTATGCTCGGCAAAACGACTAAGGCCTAGACAAGCCAGATGGGCCCTCTTCTTCACCCGATTCAACCTACACATCACCTACCGGCCCAGATCTAAAAATGGCACACCTGATTCTCTTTCCAGGATGTACCACGTATCTGAAAATCCGAGTGCCACTGACACAGTGCTTGCTTCCCACAGCTTCCTCCTGATAGGAGGTGACTTGCTTTCCAAATTGAGACAAGCATCCTCGACTTAGGTCTTACCCTCTGGAATGGCACTAAAAGAGAGACATAGAATATATCTACACGGTCAGGCCCTGTTTGTACCCCCGCAAGTGCAGCTGCAGGACTTCAAATTATGCCATGATAACCTTGGAGTATTGCAGGCCGCAATGGCGAAGGCTCAACGAGATAACAAGACCTATTTTGACCAGAAGAGGAGGGGTAATCTCGACCTACGGCCTGGGGACAAGGCCTGGTTGTCCACACTTCATTTACGGCTTGCTTGTCCCTCCAAAAAGTTGGCTCCCCGGTTTGTTGGCCCATTCACTGTCTTGAGGAAGATCAATCCTGTCGCTTATGAGCTCCAGTTGCCCACTTCCTATCGGATCCACCCTGTCTTTCACGCCTCTCTTCTCAAAGTGGTGGCCACAGATGCCTTTGGGGACAGGGGTGATGAGCCGCCACCTCCTTTGGTAATTGATGGTGCAGAGGAGTAGGAGGTCGAGGCTTTTCTGGACTGTCGTGGAAGGGGTCGGAACCGACGTTTCCTAATTAAATGGAAGGGATATGGTCCTGAGGAGAATTCATGGGAGCCCGAGTCCCATGTCCATGCTCCCGACTTAATACGTCAATTTTTTCAGAGACCTCCTGGTCGTCCTGTCCGGCTGGGCATCCGGAGGCTGCCTGTTCGGGGGGGCACTGTTAGAGACCTGCTGCTTCCGCGCATGCGCCAAGTCCCGTACTACGCTTGTGCGCGCCACGGATGTGGCACGGAGAAACGTGCCAAATGGCGCACAGGAAGTGACGCTCTCCAGCTATTACCTCCCCTATTTAAACTCAGACTCCACACCAAGTCATTGCTGGATTGTCTCTTCAACCGCCCTGACATCTCCTGTTCCTTGTTCTCTGTTCCTGTGATTATTGACCCAGATTGACTTTGACCTTGTTTGCCTGCAGCCTGCCTTTGACCACGGATTGTTTGACCATTCTTGATTGCCTGTGCCCTTGACTTCGGATTGCTTTACTGGACTGCCTTAGCCTGCTCCTTTTGTACCTGCTTTGCCTGCTCGGTGTGACCTCGGCTTGTCTACATTGGATTTCGGGATTGCCACAACCCTGCTGCAGAACCAGATATTGTTTCATAAGTTTCCAATGCATAGTCTTCTAACAAATACTAATTGCTAATAAGTAACAGCTGGACTCTAACACTGAGGAGCTGCAGGATGGGCATGTGTCAGTATAACTCCTACATAGACTTTAGCAGACAAAATAAGGGGTCATGTCATCTCGGTTAATCATCTTTTAAAAAAGTTATTTGGGCCTCTAAGTTTCCTTCATCTAGTTTATAACACACAAATCTGACATCCGTACCCTTATTGCAGGGATGGTTGTATTCTGCCACTGCTCGTTCCTCTGGAAGGTAAAATAAGAATATTTAAAATGCCATAAATGCCATATACCATCAAAGACATACACTTGATATATGAGACAATCCAGTCAGTGATGAAGATAGTGTATATACTGTATATGTGATTTTAAACCTGAGATTATTCTATCACCCAAAACAAACTCCAAGAGGTGTAAGTGAAAGTATTTCCAGCATCACTTAAAGGCTCAGATCCTTATTTAAAGGAAAGCAGTCACAAATTGAGACAAGCATCCTTGACTGAGGTCTTACCCTTTGGAATGGCACTAAAAGAGAGACATGGAATATATCTACACGGTCAGGTCCTGTTTGTACCCCCGCAAGTGCCATTGTTAACCTAACCAGAGAATGCTATTACCTGTATCATAATAATCATAGGCTGTTACTGTGGCTGGTTTAAGGTCCTTGACTTCAACATTCCGTTCCACCATAAAGGAAAGATTCACAGGATCATGTCCCACCTACAAGCAAAATAATATTAAAGTGCTTGATAACAGCGAAGAACAAGCCAAAGAGAGATAGTATATAGCAGTAGAATGACACCAGGTAAAACATTCACCAATGTGAACATATGTACTGGAAGATGAAAGCTTAATAATAAACACTGCATACATCAAGAAAAATGGAACAATAGTTCTTATCCTTTCAGAGTTCAAGGTAGAAGGAGGGAGCTAGTTAACTGCTCAAGTTGAACTTGTTATTACGTTAGAAAGAGGGGCCTTGAAGTCAACATGGATTGCATATAACAAACACTTTGATAAGATCAATCGTTACTTGTATGTAACATTTGTTCAAACGCCCTGTCAGAGTTGTAATATGCAAATAAGAAGTGTCTTACATGTCAACATTGTTGTCATTTTGCTCTAGTAATAGTCTAATCTAAATAGTAGAAGTAATAAGTCCTGGTCAAGCACCACCTTAGCTTGGTCAAAGGACACCTTAATAAAGTGTATAATTAATAGAAACGGATGTGCCATTGGGCAGATCGATAGGCCTGTGGAGATACAAGAGTGGTATAGAGAATTTGTTCATTCAACTATTTGCAGCTCCATCTTTGGCATTAAGTTATCTGATATTATCTCATATGCTTGATAAAGAGAATGTTTAATAGAAACTGATCTTATCCATGTGTCATAACAACATATTTGTACTTTTGTAGATAATTATCTCCTTGCTCTCCTGATGAAGTGGAACTTTGGTCCGGGTGATCTTTTGATCATCTTTTATCATTCATCTTTGGGTAAATGCTATGTATTAAGATGTAAATGATGTAATATATTGATCATGGGGACTATTATCCATATATGGTACACATGATGGGTTTGACCTGGAGCTATTAGTGAATACAATTTATACAATCTATAAGGAGCATCAGAATATTTTCTTGTTTTATAAGGATATACAGTATCATAAAATCTAAACAGCGGTCTAATCCAAACAGTAAAGGCGATACAGTCTCACCTCAGAGCACCTTAGCTTGGTCAAAAGACACCTTATGTGATGTGTTTGATAAAGTGTATAATTAATAGAGAAATGGATGTGTCACTGGGCAGCCCTATAGCCCTTTGGAGTTATAAGAGTAGTATAGAGAGGGGTTTTTTCTCAAGTATTTGCAGCACCAACTTTGGCATTAAGTTTAGAGTATCTTTGCTTATCAAGCAGTGACAGATTTTCTCAAATGAACTGTGTTTATATACAGTGCCATCCTTCAATTATTTTATATTTCAGATAAAGCCACCACTGTGAGTATCTGCTAACTGCACAATAGGAGATGATTGAGAAAAAAAAGCTGCAGTTGTATGTCACAATTATTCTGCAGAATGCTTAGATTCTACAGCTGCAATCTCAAGTCAATGGGTAGCCAAACACAGCAATAAGGTGAGTCAACTAGAAGGAAAGTGATAATTCCACTTCACAGGATAAAAAGGTATTCAAACCTCATTCAGATATAACGTGACCACATCCACTTGTATTTCAGTTCTCTGTACCAGTCTGTCCTTCTCCAGCTGTAAGAAAAAAAAATCATGCATTAACAATAACATATCCTAATGTTCATATCATGTTATAAGATGGTTAAAGTCTCCTGTCACCATTTGATGATGGTGATGATGTTGGATTAGTACATGTCTTGGCTTTATGAAGTTAACCTCTGTCTTGCACATGGAGTAACACCACAAATGGGAAGTCACAGTTTAGCTGATGCGGTGGTTGAATAGTCAAGTTATATAAAACTTTTGTTGGGTAGATTTTCTTTTTTTGTTGTTCTCTTTTCTCCATTTTGGGCAGATGTTATCTTGAAACTCAACTGCTGGCTTAGAGATCTCATCTTTATAGTTCCTTTGATATATAATACGTTGGGCTCTTCTATAGCTGGAAGATTATTTTTGAAACAGTACTTTGTAACTTTGTGTCTTGCCCATATGCCTGATGGAAAATCTTTTCCTATATACTGTATTATGCCTACTTACTCTAGTCACCATGACCAGACTTATTGTAGAAAGTAAGTCAGTCATTTAAACCACAACAGTCCGCATTTAAGACCAAAGGTATACTGTATTTGATTGTAGTCAAAAGGATATCTCCTACGGGCAAGGATTGGAATATGTCTGCCTGTATCAAGGCCTGCCACAATCCTTACCCATTGTTGAGAGAAGTGTTGTTTCAGAGGTTCCAAATCCACAAAACAATTACTGTTACATTTTACAGGTCAGTCCACCCTTGCCCATCTCAGTTTTTCTTGATTTATGTCATGCAGTACTTCAGCATAAGACAATCGTTTGATCTTCTCAGCATAGAATTAGTAACAATAATATAGTTAAAATGTATCAATTAAATTATCAATAGATAAACCACTGGATTTATCAATCATTCATTTAAACAGAAGCCATTGTCTGAGCTCCTGGAGCACAGCACAGTGCAGGACCTGGCTTTCAAAATGACAACCAGGTCTTGCTGGTTATGGTGGCAGAACAACTGCAGTGGGGCCTCCAGAGCATGAAGCACCAGAGTGCATCTCCTTAGGCGCTTAGATTAAGTTGTTTAGGAGTACCTCATACGTCCAAAGTTCTAAAAAAATCAGAACTTAGTGCATTGTCAATGTGCAAAGTACAGTAAGTCATAGCAGCTAATCCAGATTAACTTTCTTGCAGGCAGAGCAGCAAAAAGATTTCTCCTGATGGTATCCATTTACTATGGGTTACTGCAAATTCCCCTTAATTCTTAAGGCTACTGATTAAATTGTAGCACAAAGAATCTTCTTGTACAGGCACACTTCCAATAATAAGAGATGTTCTGAACCAGGTCATTAATATTTCACTCTTTTGTACATTTTTGTAATTGAACATAAATGGAGTGTAAAATACCGGTAATTGTACAATATAGGGGAAAATGCACAACTGCATGGACAGACCATACAATCTCCCTGTTGACAGATTCTAAGGTAAGAACTGACCTTAAGAACAGGTGTAGTAATGCTGTGATGCTAACTAGTGAGCCACCACCCTGCCCCACATTAATATAATCTGCTATTGCCGAGTGACCTCAAGCACTAAACTTTAATGCTGCATGCTAACTGTTTTTTTCCTGGCAGACATCCATACCTTTCTCACTGTACTCTTGATTGGAATGTATCCAGAGAGCATCTTCACCTCTATAACAGCCATATTAGTTCTTTCCCGGGTTCCAGTATAGCTGTAGGAGAAAAAACACAGGGCTAGAGTGAAAGAATATGTCATCCCCCGTAATACATATGGCTAATTTTCAGGAAGCATGAACAGTTTGTCTGACACATAATGGGTTTGCTCCGATCCGATGATCTGGAGAGGAAATGTTAACTGAAAGGTATCAGGATAATCTGTATGCATTGGCTTTAATTTTATAGCCAGCCCAGGGTTAGGATAGAGTAGTACATTGGTCTCTACTAGGATAGCTTAGTAACCCAGTAACTTGCATGCTGGCCAGCTGCAGCACAATCATGATAGTACTGCAGGTACTATGATGGTGGTTGGTTGTATGGAATATTGGTAGTTGGGTGTATCGATTAACATCAAAATAGCTAGAGTATAGGTGTTAAGATTAGATGTGAGTGGACAATGCACTTGCATGTGACATCTACCAAGAACCCTCTATTGCAATTTCATAAAACCCCCTATCCTGCTTTGGAGTCTCCATCTTTCTACAGCAGCAGTGAGAGTTTTATGCATCCTTTACTGTAAAATAAAAATTGTAAAGAATGTAAATTTCACCTTAATGATACTAATGCAAAACTGATTTGCTGCATGTCATTAAGATGTTTGAGTATCTTTTATGGCCATGCTATACCCCCAACTTTTCACTGTGTCTCCAGATAAATAAGAGAAAACTGTAAAAAAAAAACTCACGTAGCACTGATAAGAATCTCAAAATTTGTCACTGGATCCCCCAGACACTCTCTGGTTAAATGTGGTGTCACCTTTAATGAAAAGCTGATGTCTCTTTTCGGTGGAGGGACATTGTATCTCAGGACGGTCTGTGAAATGAAGGCAGAAAAGTGAGTTAGAGGAAGATTAAGTAAGAGAAGAGAAGTCAGATAGTTTGTATCCTCTCACCTGTACAAAAACACAGCCGTTCCCTGTGGCTGTCACCGTGTATTCTCCAGTAACAGCCTCTAGCGTTGCCCTCTGGAGAAGGAGACGGTTAGTTTTGTCTACATGAAACTTCTCCAGAAATCCTGTTGTGGATGTAACGGTCACAGTCACATCACCCTTTTCACCGAATGTGAGCTCCGAATACTTGGCCAGAGCTTGAAGAGCCACAACTGTGTCCTACATAGAATAAAAGGAATGCTAGTGAAGGTCTTCATCTAATGTTAAATACATTTATCAAAAGTAGATTTCAGATTGTGTTAGGTTACAGCACCTAACATATTGTTTGTAAATAAAGGCCAACCCTTTTAAATAAGGGGTGTTTAAATAAAATCAATCAATCACTTTGCCCATTAAAGCAATGTGATAGATTCCGTTGAAGGACTACTGACCCACTGCTACTCACAGACGTTCCCCACTACTTATTCATCCGTCTAAAACCTCAGAACTACCAGGTTAACATTTAATTATGAGGGAGTATTCATCCCTTATTGACAGGATGCATTGTTCAGCACACTGAGGCCCATTGTTAGACCTAAAAGCTGTGACATGGGATGCGGATCAGGTCATTAATCATATGTAGGCTATGAAAATGAACTACATAGATCTTATATGGAGATTAGACAAAAAGATCCAACAGATGAACAGAGCAGTGGGAGAGCACAGGCAAAAAGAGTAGCAATGGAAGTTGGGAAGTGAAGGGGGGGGGGGACTATTGACAGGGTGAGAGAAACCTGTCAATAGTAGCTGTAATTGCCATTGATAACCTTTCCTTTTTATGATGCTGGTTGCCCCACTTCTATGCTGATCAAGTCACTACAATACTTCACTGACCTGAAGGTTTGCAGTCCAGGAGTCCTGTTTGCTTTGACTTCACTTGCTGCATGCTTGTCTTGGGTCAGTGGTAAAAATATTGAAGCTAGAGATAGCCAGCTAAGTAGCATTTTAATAAAAAGTTAAGCAGTGGGCTTGTATACTGCTCTCAGTACAAGTGTCCTAAAAAGCAATTAATTGTCCAATAACAACAAAAGGACAGGTTTGATTTAACACTCCCAACCCAAATCAGCATACACTTATCTTTCCTTTGTTCTCTTACTGTTCTGTTCAGTGCTAGGAGCAGAGGGATATATCCTGTACCTCAGGGTATGAAAGAGCATGTGATTGACCCGTGTGACATCGTAAAGCCTATCAGTGTTGTCAAAAGGGAGTACATAGATAGCCCTGTGAGAGCTCCAACTCCATGACTTGTAACTCACTCAGGAGATTACTTTTGTTCCTATCACAAGAAGTGGCAAAAGGAAGGTAAGTATATAAGTCTGAAAAGATCTGCATCAGCCAAGGGGGTGTATATTTAAAACCTGCCACCAATCATGGCTTTGCTGGGGTTGTACAGTCATGAGCACTGGGGTGCTGAGATTTGTTTCTTGAACATTGATGCATTTAACATGTATGTCAGTGATTTTACCCACCAGAGTTTAGCCATAACTGTGTAATCATGGTTTCATGGACTTGATCTGCAAAAAGGCAATGGGATATGTTATGCATTGGCATGTTATCAGTCACCTGTGTAGATGAGAAGCCTCCATAGGGGTTCTGCTGTTTGCTTAGCCAGTTCACAATCTCTGCAGCTTTGCCCAGGTCTGGCTTACTTCCAGAGAGTAGAGCCAGGAGGACATAGGCAGCCATCTCCACCTCAGCAGATGGAGCTCTGTGCCAGTATGAATCTTGAATAGGAGGAGCAGAATCCCGTTTCCAGTGGAGCTGTCCATCTGTAGATACAAAGACACCATATCATTACACTATGATCTTGTCTTTCTCTTTCTTTGAACCTTACTATAGACTTTGCAGGATCTCTGTAGCATTTGAATTTGCTTCAGCTAGGACAACATGAGACACTGGAACAGTGGTTTAAACTCTTGGGTTTATCGTGGTTGGTAAAACATGGTTTAGAACTCTTTTTCAGCAAAACCAGTTTGTGGCCTTGAAGTCTGCATCTTAATAATGAGCCAGAGCAGGAGCTCATTCCCTTTCCCCATCCCTCCATATGGCTTTATCTAAGGTTTTAGAGAGTAATTTACAAAAACATGGGAACAAACATGGAGTTGGGAGTTTCTTTGTGGCTATACCATACCTCACTCAGAAGGCCTCCTATGATAGTTTGAAGTGTAGACTAAATAAGTGTTGTAGTCCATCCAGTTCAGTAGGTTTTAAGTCAGTGATCTGTGCAGGCCACTCAGGTTCCTGATATGGTTTGATAATAAACTCATCAAGCATGTTTTTTGACCCTGGATTTATAAAAAGGGGTACAGTTGTGCTAGAATGTAAAAGAGCCTTCTCCAAACTGTTGCCACGGGGTTGGAATCACACAATTGTCTCAAATATCTTTGTACTGTATGTTGTAGCATTAACAGTTTCCTTCACTAGAAAACCTGAACTCAATAATATGGAGCGCTGTCCACATACTTTTGGCCATATAGTGTGAATTAAAATTCTGTTTATAAAACAAAGTTGGAATACCCATAGTGTAAAAAAATATAGGATAAAATATCATATCAATATTCTGAAACTTATAAACAAAACAATATGTAACAGACCCAAAATCATTATGGAACAAAGAAAAAAATTCCATTTAACAATTTTAAAAAAAATCACCTTCTCGTATAGCGTTTTCCTCTAGTTTGTCCAATACAGCCTTCCTGAGCTCTGTCTCTCTGCACAATGTAAAGGTGTAGGCCAGCAGAGCCAGGGTGTACACATTGGTCACATTCACAGCGGCCTTCTGCAGACAGGACACTGCATTCCTGACCAGAGGATCCTAAAAAATGAATGGGCTAACATGAAATATCAGCATTTTCTAATCTAAAATTGGGAAGAGTGATCAAAAGGAGAACAAAGATACATGATGAATCTGATCTATGAATACAACTAGAATTGGTAAATACAATTTGTTTAAGTAGAACTGCAGCCAAAATGTTTGAAATTATGTAATCTGTGTTTCTTGTTGGGAACACTTTCTATTATTTCTTGTCTGTGACACCCAGGGCATTGCTGTTAATTGAACTTCCTGTTTTCTCTTCCTGGGATGCATTTTCTGAGTCTGTAATGTGTCATTTGTTCCCTATTAGTTTCCCTATTGAAATGTGTGAAGGAGGTACTTCAGATAGGTGCAATGGATAGTTTATCTCACAAACCCTGGTGGTCATAACAGGGATCCCAACCTGAAAGAAGCCATTCCAGGGAGGTGTCCTTCTCATTTCAGGGAGGTGCCCTCTAGGCCCCCCCCATCCGCGGAGGGGGGTTAGGGGGGCTGGGAGAGAGCACCCCCCTGAAATGATGGCAGATAGCACAGGAAGCAATAGCTTCTTTGCTATCTGCAGGTTTTTTTTCTGATTTTGTTTTTAGTATTCTGACAGTTGCAGTCATCAGAATATTAAAAAAAGGCATAAGAATGCATAGCTAGATTCCTATTGGCTATTGCACTTTGCAATAGCAAACTAGCTATTGCACTTGCCCCCTGCTGCTTTCAATTACCAGAAGAGGACCTGATAGAAAAATTCAGGTCCCCCTCTGCTGATTGACAGCAGCAGTGGGTGGGTACATTACCTAGTTTGCTATTGCAAAGTGCAATAGCCAATAGGAATCTAGCTATGGATTCGTATGCCTTTTTGTTTCTTTTCTGACTGACGGTCGGGCCGCGGCTCCCGATGTCAGAAAAGAAAAAAAAAACGATCGCAGGGAAAGGTTTATCTGCTCGATTGAGCAGATACACCTTTCGGGAGGAAGTGTTTCTCTCCCGGGCGGCTGGGAGCCGCTATCCAATAGCGGGAGACTCCCGGAGCGTCCGGGAGAGTTGGGATGTCTGTCATAATATGTTTCTATGTAGTTCTAGTGTGGTTTATACTTGTCAAATTCAGGCGTATATAGTCCCGTCTATCCCTAGTTCACCAGAGGTCATATATTATTTCCTATTTGGGAAAAATTAATTGCACAGAACAACATGTAAGGGAGCTGTTACAAGCCCAGATATCTATACTTGCTCAGGGGGGAATAAAACACCAGTGGCCATCTGTACAAGCATACTAACATTATCTACTATTAACCAGTTAGGAACAAAGTTACATTCAGAAGCAACATTCAAAGATCACTTTTTTTTGTAGGTAGGAAGCTTTGGGAAAGTTGACCATTATATTTCAAACTGGGAAAAATGTAACAATGTTTACTTCATTGACAATGGGGTGTGTAGTGGCAAAGTTATAATAATAATACCAATGGATTTTTTTTTAACCCCTTCATGACCAGTGATGTACAGTGTACGTCACTGGCATCAGGCCTGTTTAAACAGACTCCCGGGGGCTTTTGCCGCCGGGACTCTGTTTACACCTGTAAAGCCGACTTGTCAGCTTTACAGTAGAAGTGATTCTTGCGGCTCACCTGCTGCCAGGCTGGTAAAAGGGGCCCGCCCCACCGCCATGTTTCCATTGCTCCCCCTACGGGCCTGGGACCGGCATCTCTGGTGTCGGGGGGAGGCTAGGGTGGAGATTATCAAAACTCCGGTCACTGATCTCCTCCCCGTACTATGGGACCGGAGAGATGCCAATTACATCACTTCCAGTCCCATAGATGTCAGTGCTCGGCTCCTGAAGCCCAGCAATAAGCTATTGAAGTTCGATCTGCACTTCAATAATTTATCTCAAGTGTTAAGGCGATACTAGGGGTCTTTTTGCAACTGCCACCATTTTATTGTATTTCAGAAAATATACAATGTTTGGGGGTTTTAAGTAATTTTCAGGCCTAAAATGTGGATTATAACATGTAAACAAAAAATGAAAAAAAAAATGCCTCAGTCATTAAGGGGTTAAAGTACAACCTATGTTAAAAGGAAATAATCTCTTTAAATGTTGATGATCTCTTACCTCCGGAGATACACCGGCCTCTATCAGGGCCATTGTCACATAAGCAGTAAGGGAGACTTCATCTTCCACCCCTCCCTGTAAAATAGAACAGTGGTTATGTCTTAAAGTAGTTTTAGACTCTCAAATTTTTTTCATAATGAATTCAGATCAAACAAATATATATTACCCAGTAAAATATTCCTTTATTTTTATGCCCAATAATTTGCCATCATTGCGTTTCTGAACAGTTTGCTCCAACTCTCTCAGCTCCACTTCCCTGAAATTCCTGATGAGTACAAAATCAAGGGGACAGGACACACAGGATTGCAGCTGTCCATCTACTAGCTTGAGGAAAGGAGTAGGAGGTGGAGTGGGGGAGGGGAGTGTCTTGCCTTGCTGTGCCTTTGTGCTTGTGGAGACACACACAGCTTACTAGCACACACAAGGGTGGCTCCAGGCTCCATTGGACCCTGCAAGGGAAAGGAGCCACCCTAAAACAGGATTTCAGGGCCAGTATTCAGGGGATGAGCTGATTTTGCAGGAATTTAAGACGTGTAAACATCAAGGAGCAGAATGTTTTGCAAGAGATTTAATCAGCATTTCAAATTGCTTACAAATCTTTTGACTTTAATATCACAGGCATAATTAAAAGAAAAAATTATGACAATTTACTTTTATTTGATTTAAGAACAATCACAGTCTTTTTTTCTTTCACATTTTTTTATTCTTTTAAAGCAATCTGATTAGTTTATGGGGTCAACTGTGTTTGAGGCCATCTAGTGGACAATCATGTTTGTAAGACTTGAATATGAACAAGTGTTTTTTGTCTCTCCCACCAAGAAGATAGTTACCTTTCAAGTTACCTTTGCCTAACAAACGAAACACCAAAATATGGACAGTCATGTAGAGGCCACTGTGTCTCCATTATATAATCCTGTTTATGAAAAACATTATATCACATTGTTTATATCAAATATTAAATCACCTTCATATCAGTATGGATTAGTCTTCCAACATTACGGAAGCAGCCATTCTCTTTACGTATCTCCCTCAGCCAGGCGAAAGTTTGCTTCAAGTGACTTTCATCTATAAATATGTAAGGCCGACCTTTGCTAAAGGATTTCACTACAAATGCAGTCAGCCTGTAGGATAGAGCAATACATGTATTTAGTAACCCTAATACTACTTTATCATTAACCTAAACCAATGACCACTTTATATTTCCTAAATAGACACTTAGGTAAAACTGAGCGCGTGCTCCCACCGAAGCTTATCCAAACTCAAAAGTTAGGTATCAGTGCACAGCCAATCAGTTGCAGCCAGGACATCCCTGTGCCTCAACTGCAAATACTGCAAAGGGGTGCGGTACTGGTGACCTCATTGACCTTATGTGGCCACATACTATATTTGGTCAATTACATTAACCTAATATGAGCATGTGGGCATATAGGGTCAAATATATCACCAGAGGGATGCGGTACTGTGCGATGGGCTGTGGAGAAATGCACCTTACCACACTGCAGCATTATAGATGCGAACAGGGCAGAAAAAAACAATTCTTTTCTATGTGTCCTGGTGTTGAGTCTGCACTGTGCAGTTGAAAGCAGGTCAATGCACATGATGTGAACAAGCCCTTAGGTTATTTAAACACTGGAGAAATGCCCCGGCAAGTATAAACAAGCTTTATGCTTCTCGGATCACTTTTTCCTGCGTTTAGATGTATCTGCCTTTTAGCATTTAGCTGCCTTTACGTGCGTATGTGTGTTTAGCCACATTTAAAGCTCTTATCAGGCTCTAGACACACAGAATTCTATTTTCTCAAAACAAAGCTAAACTGAACATACCAAACAGTTTAACCCTTTCGCTGCTGGCACTGTAAGGCATACGGCACTGGCAGCAGGCCCGTGTAAACAGACTCCGGTGCCTATAGCCACCGGGAGTCTGTTTACCTGTGTGAAGCCAACAGTCAGCTTTACATTGGAAGTGGTTGTGGCAGCTGAAAAGCCACCAGATAGCTTCCAGGAGCTGGTAAAAAGAGCCTTACTCCCACTAGACACCCCTTGCCTTGCTTCCCAGACTCTGCTGCCCCTCCTACCGGCCAGGGACCGGCATCATAGATGTTGGTGAGTATCGGGGAGAGAGACCAGCGAACATGCATTCACTGATATCCTCCCCGCTGAATGAAGCTGCAAGCGATGCTGATTGCATCATTTCCAGCTTCTGAGCTGTCATTCCGAGAAGGGGGGGGAAGAAGCTGATCACGTAGATCTGTGCTTGATCAGCTTCTTTGTAGTGCAAAGGTAACATTAGGGGTCTAAATTTTTAAAGCCCCTTTAACGGGTGTATACTAATGCAAACAAATATCGGGTGTTCCTAGGCATGAAAATTACGATTGCACTTTACATGTTAGGTATCGACACATATGTCACTAATAATTGTTACCTCTAAACTGGTGACCTGTATAGGCTTTTAAAGCATCGCTTATGGACAATTTGGAGTACCATATTTTTTTGCCGTTTCACAGGTGGCATGTTGGGTATCTATTTATATTACTATACTATTTATGTGGGTATCTTTTATTTAAAAAACTTGGGTATTATGTTATGGTTTTTGTAAACTAAAATTAAATGTATATTTAAAAAAAAATTGCATTTGATAACGACTTGTGCTAATATCATGCAACATATGAATTTGCAACTGCCAAGGACATATATAATTGTGTGGGGTTATAAGTAATTTTTAGGCATTATAACATGTGTGCAAAAAAAACACTCTTGCGGGGATAGGGTAAAATGAAAGCATTAAAAAGTCTTATGCGGATTGATAAGCGTTTTGGAATGTCCTCTAAACATATTTTTTAATGGCAGTGGGGCCTTAGGGGGATCTGCTTTGAGTAATTTTCTAGATTAGCAATTGTATTCTGGCTGCAATTCTAGTTGCAGTAAATATGCCATTTTGCTTTAAGATAAATAAATTGTACATTCTGAGAACGTATGATGGTATGATGAATGATGAGTGATGGTATGAGGTTTCAAAGCATTGTTTGCAATATTAGTTGGTAAATGAATTGCACTTTCAAAGAACCCCTTTTATCATTTTACCAACTAGTAATGCAAACAATGCTTTGAAACATCATACCATCATTCATCACACCATCATTGCATCATACATTCTCAGAATGTGTACAATTCATTTATGTTAAAGAAAAATTGCAGATTTACAGCATCTATGATGCCTACCCCAGATCTTGAAACATCAGCCCTGGTGGATCCTTAGGCCACTATCTCTGGTGAAGAGGGGACATAGATTTAAACAAAAGAAGACAGATATGCACCCAGTGAACAGAATGATGGGAGAAGATTAAGCAGACTGTTTGGACACTTTAAGAAACATGAGATTTCTTAAAGAGCCCCAAATGCTCAAAATCAGTTTAACAAAAACATGGCAATTGTTTATGATATATAATGATTTAGAAAACAAAATGCCATCTGGTTAGGGTGTGGAACAACTTTAGGAGTTTTATTATCTGCCAAAACAATTATATAAGTCATGGCACTCACCATGTGTTACCCTCTGGGTCATTCTTTCCAAAGGCACTGTATGAGCCATCATCATGCTTATATGTCAACTGCCGCTGATATCCTAAACAAAACACATGCAAAATGTATACTTTGAGAAATATATTGAGAATGATTTTTCATTGTTTTGCACGTTTGTCACACTTTAATGTTTCAGATCATCAAACAAATTTAAATATTAGTCAAAGATAACACAAGTAAACACAACATGCAGTTTTTAAAGGAAGGTTTTTATTATTAAGGGAAAACAAAATCCAAACCCACATGTCCATGTGTGAAAAAGTGTTTGCCAACCCTGTTAAAAATATAACTTAACTCTGGTTTATCACACCTGAGTTCAATTTCTCTAGCCACACCGCGGCCTGATTACTGCCACACCGGTTCACAATCAAGAAATCACTTAAATAAGACTTCACTGACAAAGTGAAGTAGACCAAAAGATCCTCAAAAGCTACACATCATGCCGAGATCCAAAGAAATCACGGAACAAATGAGAAAGAAAGTAATTGAGATCTATCAGTCTGGAAAAGGTTATAAAGCCATTTCTAAAGCTTTGGGATTCCAGCGAACCACAGTGAGAGCCATTATCCACAAATGGCGAAAACATGGAACAGTGGTGAACCTTCCCAGGAGTGGGCGGCCAACCAAAATTACCCCAAGAGTGCTGCGACGACTCATCCAAGAGGTCACAAAAGACCCCACAACAACATCCAAAGAACTGCAGGCCTCACTTGCCTCAGTTCAGGTCAGTGTTCATGACTCCACCATAAGAAAGAGACTGGGCAAAAATGGCCTGCATGGCAGAGTTCCAAGACGAAAACTGCTGCTGAGCAAAAAGAACATAAAAGCTTGTCTCCGTTATGCCAGAAAACATCTTGATGATCCCCAAGACTTTTGGGAAAATACTCTGTGGACTGACGAGACAAAAGTTGAACTTTTTGGAAGGTGTGTGTCCCATTACATCTGGCGTAAGAGTAACACCGCATTTCAGAAAAAGAACATCATACCAACAGTAAAATATGGTGGTGGTAGTGTGATGGTATGGGGCTGTTTTGCTGCTTCAGGACCTGGAAGGCTTGCTGTGATAAATGGAACCATGAATTCTGCTGTCTACCAAAAAATCCTGAAGGATAATGTGCTGCTATCTGTTTGTGGCCTCAAGCTGAAGCGAACTTGGGATCTGAGGCAGGACAATGATCCAAAACACACAAGCAAGTCCACCTCTGAATGGCTGAAGAAAAACAAAATGAAGACTTTGGAGTGGCCTAGTCAAAGTCCTGACCTAAATCCTATTGAGATGCTGTGGCATGAGCTTAAAAAGGCGGTTCATGCTCGAAAACCTTCCAATGTGGCTGAATTACAACTCATTGCAAGTTATCGCAAACGCTTGATTGCAGTTCTTGCTGCTAAGGGTGGCCCAACCAGTTATTAGGTTTAGGGGGCAAACACTTTTTCCCACAGGGCCATGTGGGTTTGGATTTTGTTTTCCCTTAATAATAAAAACCTTCCTTTAAAAACTGCATGTTGTGTTATCTTTGACTAATATTTAAATTTGTTTGATCATCTGAAACATTAAAGTTTGACAAACGTGCAAAACAAGGAAAAATCAGGAAGGGGGCCAACACTTTTTCACACAACTGTACATATAATCTTTATAACCAACAATAAGCAAAGCAATAAGTGCCAAGAGTCTCCAAATATTACATATTTGTAGATTCCATAAAATGTATTAGATTGTTTAAATTTACAGTCTTTGGATACCAAACATTTAACATTGTCCTGCATGACAGCTTGTATGTTCTGTACCCATTCTCTGCACAAGAACAAAGTAGTAATTTTACAGCTTCTTACCACTCTCCAGGAACTTTGTGGCTTTGCTCTTGATTTCATCGGTCAGCTGATGAGTCTTCTCTAGATACTGTAGAATAAAGATATTGGGGCAAAGAGGATCATGTTCTGCTCTCCACACCCATATGGCATGGCAAGGAGACGGTCCAGGTTCTGCAATGCTGTGCCCATTATATCTCCTGTAAGGTTGAAATAAAGGGAACCAGTAAAATGAAAGACAGCAAAACAATATAAATATGAATATCAAGTTTGTTTTTAATTTTCAATTTTAATTTAATAGGAAGCATAGAATACTTAGGCTATATAAAAGTATCTTACCCAATACAGTCACGTAAGCTCTTTCAGAATCTTCCAGGATGTTCTTAGGTAACTGTAGGGAGACCTCTTCTGTATTAGTATTACCTGGAACACAACATTTAATGCTGAAATGTAGTCTGTTTATATTCTGCCTTCCCTGGTTTCTCCTTTTCCCCCGCATTAACATGCAAAATACATTTTTATTAAAACATTTTTAATATAAACTTTTCAAAACAATCTGTATTCACAAGCCCCCTATGTGATAGCATATTAGTAATGACAGGTCTCTTTAAGGTGACATTAAGGGTCTATTAGACCCTTACTGTCACATTTGCACTTCAAAGAAGCTATTCAAGCACAGCTCTTGCTTGAATAACTTCTTCTAAGCTGCTCTAGCCGGTGAATGACAGCTGAAAAGTCAGGAGCAATGCAATCAGCCCAGAACAAGTGCAGATGAAAACAGGTGCAAAAAACATGCGACTGAAAAAGTAGTGCAAGCTCAGGTCAAAACAGGGGCACATGTTGCAAGACAGATTTGCACATAAACAAAAATTATTTAAGAGGCTAAAACTGTCGCAATTGCTTTGATACATTCCCCCCAGTAAGTTCAGTATACAATTGGGCTCTGTTCTCCATAATTGTCTCCTCACCTTCTCCCTCCTTGATGCAGAGCATAGAGTTGTGTGCTTTCTCCACCAGGACTCCTCCGGGCTGTCAGATGAAATAAGACAGAAAAATAACAATGTAAGAACACAGGGTCTATTTTTAAACAATTTGCAGTGCCCTTTGCCCTGTGATTATACACTGAGTGGCCAGATTATTATGAGCACCTGACGTTTGTAGGCAAATTAGCCATAATTAGCTGTAATTTCGCGCTGAAGTTGCTAGAGGGCCAGACCATTATAAATAGGGAAGCAGGTTGTTTACCACGACAGTAGAAGTTATTTTTTTCCTGAAGATATGGGTAAACAACGCGATTTAACAGCCTTTGAACGTGGGGTAATTGTTGGCGCGGAGCCAATGAGCGAGTATCAGCAAAACAGCAGAATTCATTAAATGTTCAAGAGCAGCTGTTGTTAAAGTGTTGGCTGGACTGTCAGCCGAAAATCTGGGTCTGAACGTGCGAATTGTGGCCGTCAGCGACTAGTCAATGTTAGGGCAGAACGGAGAGTGGCAAGACTGGTACAAGACAACAGAAGAGCAACAGTGCAGTGTTCCCCGCAGTCTCTTCTCACCCGGGCTCTCGGGGTCTAAGGATTTCTGATCTCATCACCTCTATTGCAGGTCTATTGACTCGCATTAGATGCGAGGACGCCGAAGGACATAATACAGCCAGAGCGGAAGGGAACAGAGGTGAGCACTGTCCACTGCAGGACCAAGGATCAGATGAGTATATCTTTACACTGCTCACACGGCCATTGCCAAGCCACGCCCCCCGAGTATATCTTCTTTATTTTGTCCCCTAGAACAAAACAAGCAGTTTACTCTTGCAGTACGGAGGTAGCCTAACTGCAAGGGTAACATTTGTTAAATCCTGGAGTTCTTCTGTAAAATATGTTTTCCAGCTGCAAAGTATTGTCTACAGTTTGGCCCCTAAATGGACCTGAGGGGCATACGAAAACAAGTATTTATGTGGATTTAGAAAAGGCAGCCTACTACCCAATGCGGTACTGCTGTAAGAGAAGCCATTGAAAACAAAAGAAAAGAGCTACCTTACAGCCGGGCACATGCTGCTAGATTTTCAAACAATCTGTTGTATGAAATATCTAATTAAAACATTCAATAATGCCATCAAAGACTTGTAACATGTTGTTCAAAATATTGTGTGAGTTTAACATTTAATTTTGGAATAAATGGAGTTACTCAAGCAAAAAAACACATTCACTGCTTGCATTTATGTATACAATTTCTATCCTGCGCCTGCTGCTTTGATTTATTTTGTCACTTTAGTCAAATACAACCCTATTAGAAATTTGAACAAATGTTCTGAAAATGAATTTTCAAATGAAAGTTTACTGGTGTATAGTCAGTTTAATATTGTGAACAACGTTTAAACCAGTAAACCGCTGAGCCTCTCATCCACAAAATGTGAACTGAGACATTTGGCACTTGACAAAGGTGACAGACAAGTACCTGTACACCTCCAGATAGTCCAGTGTCAATCTTTCAGTGTACATACCAGGATATAGCTTCCAAAGATGAACAAACACTTTGCCCTCACTGTGAGATGAACTAAGGTCAATATAGTGAAACATAAAAAAACTCACTGAAAGTGTCTTGTAAGTTTCTGATGCCAGTATCGAATGTTCCCACTTAATATTTCCTACAACCGTTTGTTCAAAAATCTAACCGTGTATACCCTACTTTACCGTTTGACTTTCAGACAGCTACCTATTATCTTTTTCCTGTCAAGTTTGGTTCCAAATGTACATTTTAAATTAATCCAAATTAGGTCATGTTCCTATGTATGTTCCTGTGATCTAGATCTGTTTTTCCACACTGACCTGTACAAGTAACGGTTTTACAATGGTATCAGTAGCTCCTTGTTTGGGAACAATCGGTATCTCATTTTGGCATAAATCTGTAGTCTTAACAGCCTCAGTCCGTACTGTGATATTTACTTCTCCTGGAAAAAAAATGAGGTCACCATTGCACACTGTATAACGATAGCCAGAAAAGGTTCACTTTAAAATGAAAACTGGTTGGATCATGTGGGCATCCAAAAAGTTTGCACTTCAGAAAGAAAAGATCCATTAAAATGTGTTTCCTGTTCACAGGTAGAATGTGTAGGTAGATAAAGAAAAGAAAAATAGTAACTTTGTATAATTAGAATATAAAAGTGTACAATTTATACTCATGGGTCACTAAGAAATATAATGACCAGTTATCAACAATACCAGCAAACCAATAAATGTCTAATGTTGGGTTTGTAAATCCCTTCTCACCCAGTTTGGTGGCTTTCAGGTTCCAGTAGAAGTTTTTGCTCTCATCGGCACACAGGCAGCTGCTGTAGGTACAGTCTGTACAAGGGGTCCGCTCTAACTCCTCAGTGGGCCCGAGATTGACTTCAATCTGTCAACACATTGTATGTTGAACTGGAAGGTCTCAAGCCTAAATGTCACATTATGCTGCATTCACAAGACTGGACTGTGATTAGAGTAAGGGGAGGCATTTTCATTTAGCTGCAGGCTGCATGAAGGTCACAGACATGGTCTGTATCAATATCTATAGAACATAAGTAAGGATCTGCAAATCATTTTAAAGTGAAGTGTATGTAGTTGACCTTCAGGGTAATGTTGTGCTTTTTGTTTTCACTTTGAGGAGTTTTTTTTCACTTTAAGTAGTCATGTAACTAAGCTGCTTTTCTACTCCATACAAGTCAATGTGAATGAAAATGCAATTTAGAGTATCACAATGCAATTTAGAAAAAAAATAAGCACTTCCTTGAGCAACTAAAAGGCAAATCAAAGCATCTCAGAAGCATCTTAGTAGCCCCTGAACACACACTGCATCTGACATACTGTTGAGTCTGAAATCTGGGCCTGCCCGATGGTATACAGATTGATTGATTGGATAGTTTAGGTAAGTCCTCAATTACATAGTCGAGGTTGATCTAAAACTGATGGTATGGAAATTGTATGGTCAGATGGTAATATGTGGTGAGACTAAAGCTAGCCATAGACACAGGAGGATGTGTGATGGTCTAGGCAAATGCAAGCTTAGGGTGATCAAGCATTCATGTTTACTCAATGGAGTTGAGGTGGGAGGAGCATTCAGACACCTTAGACACCAGCCTATTTAGGCAGCCATAAACATTATATTGTTGTAATGAAGAAACATCTAAAACCATCTTTATGAAATATTATTTTTCCTTGAATAGATAAAGAAAGTTCCAATGATTTGGTTAATATGATTAACACTACTAACCTTGATACACTGTTTGAGGTAGTTAAATACTGAGGCTTTAAGGATGAAAGTTTCTCCTCTCACTACAGAATACGGGAGGGCGAGATCCACAAAGAACGGCTGGAAGACTCGAAGAGAGGCAGGAGGAGACAGGCCAA
Source organism: Nanorana parkeri (assembly GCF_000935625.1). Classification (NCBI taxonomy): domain Eukaryota; kingdom Metazoa; phylum Chordata; class Amphibia; order Anura; family Dicroglossidae; genus Nanorana; species Nanorana parkeri. The sequence continues at coordinate 23,872 of NW_017308463.1, read as the reverse complement.
ATCCACTCTGACCCAAACATACGGCCCCGGCATTCCAGTCTGTGATGGTGTCTGGTGCCTTGTGATGGAGGTCAGCATTGCCAGAGTCTCTGGAGAAGACAAAGAATGAAAAATAACACACAGTCATACCAACAAAGCAAACAGTTAGAGAAAGTTGGGGAAAGCAAGGGGCAGTTTTTAATACTGGCCTATTAGTTTCTATATTTCATTAACAAGGAGAATGAAGAAAAGAAGGTAAGTGGTTGAAAGGGACAGATTTTAATCCAGTTTTCTTAGCTGCATTTTGGACAAAGCATCCCCAATAAAAGTTATGCATAAGAACTGTAGAAATGTGGAGCTGCTACTAACAGCAACAAATATCTCCCCAAATGTTCCCCTATATTCCCCTTCCTCCATTTTTTACATACTGGGGTTTATTTATAAACAATTCACTGGGCATAGAATATCTATGAATGTTTGTTTTGGGCGAATAATGCCCAAAATTATTCTTGATATATTTTCCCCAGTTAGGATGTAGTGTGTTGTAATATTATATTATGGCCACTTGAAGGTGCATAGGAAGTGAAAACTAGGGATGAGCTTCGCGTTCGAGTCGAACCTATGTTCGACTCGAACATAGCATGTTTGAGCGTTCGCTAAAAGTGTTTTTTTCATTGATACATGTCCCCCAGGGCAGTACCCGGATCCCCATACACTTTTTATGGCCAATAAATTGCATATAAGGCTTCAAAATGGGGACATTTAAATTTCCGAGTTCTACCCCCATAGACTTGCATTGAGTTCTAAGTTCGAGTTAGAACTTTTTCCATGTTCGAAAGTTCGAGTTAGAACCGAACACAGGGGTGTTCGGCTCATCACTAGTGAAAACCTATGTCATATGCTCTTATGCTCTTTGGCTCCATCTAGTGGCCATAATATATTATTACAACATACTACATTCTAACAGGGAAAAATATATTAAGCACATTCGTTTTTGCCATTATTTGCCCACAACAAAGATTCACAGATATTCCGAGGGTGAAGGACCCTGCCAATGGTTTACAAATAGACAACATAGTACACGTTATAATAAGCAAGTATAAAATGGTACCAATAGTACCATAGTAAAAGAAAACATTAATCACCAATCCTTGGTTTTAATAGGTGTTATGAGCAACAATACTGAGGTAAACCCAATAAAAAAAAGGTGTAATATATTGCACCTTCTCCTGATAAGTCTGTAAATGTGGTGGCTGCAGTGTTTTTTTTTTCTCCAAGATTTTTCCTTTATTTTCACCCAGTTAAACAATCTACTCTATCGTTGGAGGAGCTGTGTTGTCACCCTATGCTGCGCCTCTCCTCATTTCTCTTACAAAGAGGGGGGGTGTTTTGTAGTTTACAGAATATAACTATGGTTTGAGACATCAGTTTACTGCACAGGAAGTCACAAGGACACTTCTATCTGTCAAGGTCAAAAAAAAAAATTCTTAGCCTGAAAAAAAACAGTAATGCAGTCCCCATCTAAGGACCGATAAGTTGCAATATTCTTTAAGAGACACTGCCCAGTCCCAAAATGTTTTTTTCTTTTTCTTTTTTCTTATGCATTTCGAATAGACTAACTTCCTTATACACACACAGGATGTGTGAATATTATCTCATGCAAGTTTGAGGGTGCCATCCATCTTCTCAGTACACCATCCACTGTGAATTGCACGGCTTGTGAGAATGGTTAATCTATCTTCTATGATTTTCCGTTCTGCAACCAGCCAACAGTGCCTGGATTTGTCTGAGATGGGCCACAATCTGGTTACAACCCTTACATATTTTAGACCTACTTTCTGTCCCAGTAACAATGGCCGCCAGTACAGAGTAAAGCAAATCCTCCAAACATGGACACAAAACTCAATAGAGGTTTTCATCTGCTTTTCCTCTAGCTAAAACAGGTTTTGTATTTCCACTTTACATGAACTCTGCTTTTTGGGTTGAATGTACAAGCGGAGACTCACCCTACTGATATAAGTTCCCATAGCCAGGTTTCAGGAAAATATATTCGAACTTTCTCCTTTTCTTTCTCCTCTACTGTCGCCAACCTGGGTATGCTTTCTGGCATTATGTTTCCAGGATCAGCAAGAGCAACTGAAAAAATTAAGAACAGGTTTCTAAGTATATTGTATGCAGGTATATGTGTACTATTGGGGAAGAAGGGGGTGGGCTGTGTATTGAATGTGACTATGCAATCATCTAACTGATTTTGTTGCCGTAGCAACCATTTTTTGTTTTTTTTCTTTATCTCTCAGGGATTTTTTTTTTATCAGGGATTTCTTTATCTCAGGGATTTCTTTATCCTGGCTAGTGTGGTCAACTGGGACACTTGAAAGCAAGTATTCCCAATGTAACAGTGTCTCCTGGTCTCAGATTTCCTCAGATTTCCTCCCGACATTACTATTTCAATTTAAGAGCCCATACACACTGTTGCAAACACACAATAAGTCACATTACACATGTTTATACAATGTAGTTCTATTCATGCTTAATGGCACCCCAATGATCCCTGCAATAGTGTTGCTGCACAGTGTAATGCACGGTGATGCACATCATGCATTGTGGTGCAAGCATTGCAAATAAAGGAAGATGTACAAGTGCCGTCTGGTACGTTGCCAGCCTATTCAAACGAATGGGTTGCCTTAATGCAATGCATGTTAAAGCACAAGTGTTATTACAACACACCAAACTAGACATGTAAGCCGTCAAAAAATGTGTTTTGCTTTGTTTCAGGTACATTCAGATTTTGTGTTGTTTCATATTAGTGATATTCATCACTAATATGAATTTTATTTTTTTCATTTTGGAAATTCAGATGCATTTTTTAATTAAAAAAACAACTAATTTAAAGTGATATTAAAGCCTCCTTTTTTAAAAAAAAATATTTCCTACAAGGAGACCCAGCTTTGCTTGAGGCTGTTGGCGTTTTTCCTTAAAAGTTTTTAATTCCTCGTTTTCTAGTGGGTGCCCGCAGCAATCTTCCCCCTGCCCCCTGTACAGGTGACACCATTGTTCTAATGGAGGCACCCGTGCACGCTCGTGCCCGCAGTGGCTGTGTGCGTCTATAGACACACACAGCCCTGTGGCAGCCCACGTCCCTTCTCTCTTTGATTTATGGCAGAAGAAGCCTATGGCTCCTCTGCCATCAGTATCCTCCCCCCGCAAACAGAAAGTTCGAGGAACGGAGGATCGCTTTGGAACCGACGGCGGGGATGAGCTTAGCTGACAGGTAAGTGTGCTGGATACTATGGGCCATATTTACCCTAATGCAAAGAATGCATTAAGTTAAAAAAATTCCCAGACCTTAATACTACTTTAATTGAATCAATTTAAAAAACAAAACAACATTGGGTCCCCCTCCCCGACCCCCCCCCCAAAAAAAAATCATACCAGGCCATTTAGATCTGGTAGTAATTTTAAGGGAGGACTCCACACCAAAAAACCAAACCAAAAAAGCGTGTCCCCCTAAAATCCCATTCTACACCCTTGATCTAAACATTGGCCTGGCAGAGCAAGAAGGGGGGGAGGGGGGGGGGGAACAAGCGTGCACCCACCTGCCTGCACCATACCAGGCCACTTGCCCTCAACATGCAGTATGGTCATGTTCCATTAGAACATGTTGATGAGGACATTGGCTTCTTCCCCACAACACTAGTGGTTGTGGGGTCTGTGGGCATATGGGCTCATGGGAATTTGGGTGCCCACTTTGGGCACCCAAATCAGAAGAGGGGCAGACCTAAGAGACAGCATTTGTCTCATTTGGAAATTCGGATGCATCCAAATGTCCGAATCCATGACAATTCCTTCAAATTTGCATTCAGCACGAAACAAAATTTACATGTCTACACCAAACAGAATAAGGTATGAATGAGCGTTACATGAGAGATGTTGGGGGCCCTACACCTCTCCTTTTCGTGCATGCATCCACTTTTATGACAGCAGCTATATACAGTATATGCAGGCTCAGCTATATTGTCTTATTCTACAATCTTACCAATTGGTTTTTGGGGTCCTGCAGGTCTTGGAAGCCCTGGAAGCCCTGGCATAATTGCATAATCTGCATATATAATATTGTGACATTCCATGGGTTTCTTAATGTCTGCACTTGTTAGTATTTTACATTTGATTGTCTGTGGTGTGTAAGAAAACAAATCCAACAATGGAATTTCAATATAAATGACATAGGCTTTGGGTTCAGTATTCTGAGACATGCATTAAAGCAATGACAATATCAATAGCACCTTGTAATCAATTACATTTTATTGTACAATGCTCTTCCTTTCTTTATCAAACTTTGCAGTAAATCTGAATGTGTGTGTCCAGTGGTTCCACACCATTTCAGGAACCCCTTCTGCAATACATAGCAATCCATTATCTCAGCTACTTCATATAGTTCAACCTTCTTCTCCATTTCATCCACACCCTAAGTCTTTTAGTGGTCTTATTCCTTCACAAACTTTTCTATAGCTTTCATATTACCTTACATCACTGATTAACTATCTTATTCTTCAGGATCCTTTCATAATATCTGCATTTCTGAGCTTTCCTGAGCACTTAATCCTGTGGGTATTGATATATAAACCCCGGGGGGTATGCAAGTGTTCCACCATCGTGGAGTCAACAAACATGAAAAGCAAGAGAATTTGGTTCTCCATGCAGAGTAGGAAGAAGGTAATAAGAAAAAGTGTTGGCACCCCTTGCTAATAATGAAAGACTTCCTCCCAAATCATGAGGATTTAAGTAACTGTTAATTGTGAAGGAACTTTCATTTCAGTAAATCAAAAAGTGTATAAATAGCCAACATGTTTTATTTTTAGTTTGATATAAAGTAGGGAAGGAATAAAATTACTGTCATGTTATTTTTGCCATGTCTGTATACTGTTGGGGAGTCTTCAATTCCTGTTCCAGAGATGCAACCGGAAGTTAAAGTAAATCTCCCAAAGAAGAGAATGCCTCTCTTAGATAGCTGTCACCAGAACAGGTGACTCAATTGGAAGGTTTACCCCCATCTCTTCTGTCTAAGACAATGATCACCAGTACAAATAGAGGGATGAATCTTTCCAGAGGGACACAAACAGGAATAGAAACTTAACAGAGCATCTGACCCTGCCCTACTATAATCAAAAGAAACCAAAAAAATGTGCCTTTGCATACACAACTGAAGTTATATACTCCAGTCTCTCCTTACACACCATGCAAGAGAACCTGTCTGAATGTAATGTGAGTGCTTCAATAGATAGAGGGTATAAACCTCAGTAGAGAGGTCTAGATTGAAGAGTTGGCTAGGACTAAATGAGAAGAAGAGAATGTTGATCTGGCAGCCTTTGCACTGGGAATCATTAGTTCTGCTGCAGGAGGCATAAAGGGAAAGATAGGTGATTGCTATCTGCACCGGAGAACCACTAGTGGAAGGTGAAGAACACCCAGCCTAGTGACATTCTATCCAAAGACAGAGGAGGCATGTTAAATCAATTACACCATGAGGCATTTGGCCGTGGAATTTGACATGTCTGTTCAAAAGCAAATGAGAGATGCTAGTGAGAGGCATCTAGGAAAAAGAATCCCACTCTGCTGTAACGTGACCACTAACTTAACAAGGCTTTCTTCCTTCTCTATAGCTGCTGCTAACCACCCTCTTAAAATTATATACTGTATATGTTATTTTCTTTTTTAATAGCAACACAAGCAAGTGTCAGTTTGCTACCTCATAGGACTGGATGGTGCTTTGACCAACTATGACAGCATTTTCAGGCGGCGGTGTGGGTTAGTGATGACAATGATAGAGGTGGAGTCTGTGTTTGTACTGTGGTGTCACGGATGGGTTGCAGAGAGCTACAGATTATTTAGGCTTTTTCCTTTGCATGAATGTCAACCTCTCAACTCTTGTAAATCAATTAAACATATCAACAAAATTGGGGCTTCAAAGGTATCATACACTACAAGACATTTTGTAAAAAAGATATTAATAAGATTATATTATATTACACATATACAAAATCAGATAAAATCATCCCTCCAACCATGGCCGAGCAAACTCCAACGAGATCCTCAGCAAGAATAACCGTACAAGGTATAAACTATACTTTGTGAAGTCACAACCGTGATCCAAGTATGAAGCCATGGTAAGTTCAATGACCAATAGTCTCTTGAGGTCTCATTCTCTACTCATTTCGCACCCATATGGGGGTTGCTCAGAAGGGAGATGCTCTTGTCTGCTTACATAGCTGGGGGGATGAAGGTCAACTATAGTGCTTAAAAAAAAAACCAATACCACCACAGCAGAAGCTGGCTGAGAGGAATTCTCTATAAATGTGTAAATATGGCGTGACTGTATCACGTTTAACACATGTCAGCTTCAAGCATCGCAGCTTGTTGTTATTAATAAAGCTAGTATATTTTATCCTTTTTACAAAATATCTAATACTGTTAAAACAAAACTTTGTTGATATGTTTAATTGATCTTTATATATATGGGGGGATGTTATCAATATAGCCCTGCACATTTTGACCATTGTTTGTTGAACCTCAACTCTTGTAGGTGATAGTTTGGAGCACTTTTTGGTGACAATGCATGACCACAAATTCCTTATATACCTTGTCAGAAAGGTGTCAGGATAATAGTTTCATAGAGCACTTGTGTATCAAACTGAGAAACTTTTGAAATGGCTTATAGGTTCTCTTTGAGATCCATTGGCTCAATAAATATAGTCATCAGATCATGATAAACAGTGATATCCCTGTTCTGGGCTCATGTCTCAAAAAGCTTGGTACTTAACCTATCCTGCAGGCAACATCCTGGTGACGCTGTTCAGTTAAAACTTGGTTGAGTGGCTTTTATTAATACTTTCATGGCTTTCACAAACCTCATTCCAAAAGACTGATGTGGTATAACCTCACTGGTGTTAGTAAATTAGTATCACTGGTCTCTAAGTCACTTTTACAGTCATATGTGGAGATGGATATACCTTTAGCTGCTAACAGCAACAGGAAATGTGCCTTATTTATGATATTTATCGTATAGCTTTATTTTCCAAAAATATACAGTATGAAAACTGTTGCTCTGCTTCTTCAATTTTGTAAAATGTATAACATTGTATAACATGTGATTTTTCTTTAACAATTTATAGTCATATCTTTGAATCTGTTTCTATGTATACCTTAAAGAAGCTGTACACATCCACATACTGGTCATCTCTTGATGGACGAAGAGAAGGATGATGCAAGGGATGAAATGGACAATGGTCTTCGTGTTCTTCGATGCGATAATCATATTTGCCATCATCCCGGAATGGAAACAGATTATAAACCTTAAAAACAAAACAAACAAAATGATGGAAAAATATAAAAAGGCACGCTAAGAAGAAGGCCAATTACTCATTTCTATTTTGTAGATCCACCACTCACTTTGTCGGCAGTCAGCTCCTTTTCTGGTTTCATCAAGACCACACTCTGATCCACTACCCTGAGACCACAGAGAGAACCAGGAGCAGCCTGAACCTGAAGAGACACATCCAGGCCCGGAACCACCTCTTTTGGAGAGAAGCCGATTGATACCTGGCAAGGGGAAAGAACAATAGCACAGAGTATTAAAATAAAAGTAATATGTTTATTCTTCTGATTATGTCTGCAAGAAAAAAACAGCTTCTACGTGTTCATCCTCTGTGGTATGTGGTCTGTATGGTTTATACTCCAACCTTTTCGATAAAGGAGCACAAAAAGCAATGGTGAGGTGCAAAGTGTAGTGACCAAAAACATCCTGGAAATTTCAAAGATCTGACTGCAGTAAATTATGCTGCCTACCTAATTGTAACTGCACTCTGCAAACCCTCCTTGAATCATGCTAATGAGTAAAGCCTGTGCCACACTGCACGCAAAGCAGCATAGAGCAGTGGTGTGCGGACCTTTGTGTGCGGTGTGGCATGTATTTTTTACTCTGGCGCGTCATCATGTGAGAGCTCGCAAAGGACATATGGCAATAGGAGGAGGTCTTAGAGACACTGGGGGTGATTTACTAACCTAAACACACACACACACACCAGGTGTGTGTGATTTTCACACAGCAAAACGTATTTATCAACCAAAAAGCCTCTAAAAGCATATTTCCACTAATGCCATATATGGAAAAATCATGCACATGACGCATATATAATGCTGCTTCACAGTTTAGACAAAAATGGTTAGCTCATGCATTTACATTCCTGCATTCATCAACGCAAGCAACATAACATAGAGCTAATTTACACCACATTACCTTGCAATTCATTGCAGGGCTTTGCACAACACACCTGCTGGGTGTGTACACACTACAAAGGTGTTTCGATTCCTCCCATAGATCATGCTGGGAGGGAACACACTACAGAGGTGTATACACATTCGTGGTGTGTTTAAAAGGTTAGTAAATCAACCCCACTGTGTAAAATATGCATCTGATTAGTATATTTGCAATAAAAACAAATGTTCCAGTAAAGAGATGATGGGTTACTACTAGAGGTGTACCGAAATGAAAATTTCAAAACCGAAATGAAAAACAATGTCAGGCTGAAACCGAAAATGTTTTTTATTATAACTTTTTCAAATTTGTTTATATTTTATTTATTCATTTTTATTAAGTGTTTTTATTTTTTACTTTACTTTTAGGGCTTCAGAGAAATAAGAGGGGTCTAAACAGACCCCTGATATTTCCCTTTTAAAAAAGAAAAAGAAATTGAGGACACAGAGTCCACTATACTGAGTTTTCCTTTTCTTTCATAACTTGAGGACATAGTATGTTTACTATATCCACAATCATGAATGAACAGGAAGTGCTCTAGATCACTTCCCATTCATTTATAATTGGGGACACAGTGAATATACTCTGTCCTCAATTATTTACAAACACTCAGCAATCACTGATCACTGAGTGTTTGCACCCGCTCTCCATTGACACTGTCAGAAGACTGGGCAGGACGTTGCGGGAGGAGAGCTCAGCCTCCTGTGACATCAATGGCTGTCTCCGCCCACACCGCCACTCTCCTGATCTGTGACAGGAGGCTGGGGCCTCCTGTGACAGTTTCTCTCTTACTCGCTGGGACACAGAGCAGCGCCCAGCGGGGAGGAGAGAATTCACGGATGCACCACTATTTCGGCCAAAAAATTAACTTTTGGCATTTTGCCAAAAGTGTCATTTTTGGGCGATATGCTTCAGCAGACGATATATCTGTGCATCCCTAGTTATTACCTCTATTACCATTCTATACCTGTTTGTGCCCTTAAAGTGACATTAAAGTAATTATTTTTTCCCCTCCCCCAATGTTAATGTCAGCACTTACCTTAAATTATGTCTCTTAATCCGATCTTCTTCTTCTTTCCTGTCGTTTTCAGCTGTCCCTCCAGCGTTGCTTCGGGTCTCCGATCCAGCGATGTTTCCTCTGTGCTTGCTGGCACTTCCTGTCCCACGGTGTCTGCATGCGGGTGCACGCTGCCCATAGACTCACCTTGTGTCTCTCCTCGTCTCCCGGTCGAAAATCTGAACTGCGCATGCGACTGCCCCGAGATGCTTTTTCAGATTTTCGGACGGGAGCGCGCAGCGAAGACACAGGTAAGTATTAACCTCTTTTAAAGCGGGGTTTGTTTAAAAAAAAAAAAGTTGTTGCATATATCTACTGCTTGCTAGCAGTAGATATATGCAAAAAAACAGAGGGTCTAATAACCCTTTAAGAGGGAAAATTCTCCATACTCCCTTGCCATATAACAAGAGTCAGACAAGTCAGGAACAGAAGATAAATTCATTGTGTGGGTGATAGACATTTAAAACCTGACAGGAATTCAACCCTTCTCCACTCTATCCAAAAAATAATCAAATATTTTAGCATAAATTGGACTTTAGGTTTTCATACACCACAGAACACAGAGCAAGCATTAGGCTCAGACCACTCACTTTATTCTGCAAGCATTGCTGTACTTTATAGTTTGCCGAGTCGGCCAAAATATCTCCATCTGGTAATATGGTATACACAAGTGCCCGAAACGTTGAAGATGTCCCTGCACTTAAGGAGAGCTTCAGTGTGGCCTTGCCATGATGATCTGCAGCAGATGAAGGGCACACAAAGAGGCAGACTGATCATTCTATGTGTATTAGTTGCACAGATATATTTAATATCCACATGATGTTTAAAATCAGATGCAGACACAGCAAGAAATTAGATTTACTGTATGGTCTTTGTGGTGCCACAGATTCTCTCGTAAAATCTTCCCAGCCAGGCCCATGCTCTCCACTCTTATTTCAGTCATATGGAGAGCTCTGGAGTATGAGCACATACCTTGGACTAACTCTCCATAGGACTGAATAGGAGTGCAGGGCCCATGCACAGGCTTGGCTGGGAAGATTTTAACAAAAGATCATGCATCACCTATAAAGGCGATATCTTGTAGTATTTGGACAAATGAGTACAAGGCTAGGTGGTGGGGGAGCTAAAATTTGGAAAGGGACTACAAAATAAGGGCAACTGCACCAAAGGTCCATGAACCAGAATGCAAGGTCGGCTTATTAAGTAGTGGCTCACGCTTTTAGGGGTAAAAAAAAAACCTGTGGAGAAACGTTTAAAAATATAAATATGCCTTACACCTGACTTCTGCACAGGAGTGAGTGATGTCACCGGCAACATTTTAGGAAAGCAGGAGCATCTCATGGTTGGTCTCATGGTTCCCAGGATCTCGCTGGATAGATCATAACATCACTCATATGCTGGCACAGCGGGCAGAAGCTAGTTGAAAGCTAAGCATATTTGTTAACTTTTCTCTATGGGTTTTTTCTCTAAAAATCTGATTTTACATGAGAGGTGGGCCACCTTTTATTATGCTTGAAATATATAAGCAATTATTTATCTTACCTTCATTTTTATTTTCTGTGCTGATTTTAAAAGATCCATAATGTTGTATGGAGCCTTTAGAAGTCACCTTTTAAAATATAAAAGAAAATGACTACATATTAAAAAATGAATTAATACAGAAATAAGTTGTGTAACACATGCTGGTGCTGTATGTGCTATAGTGGAGGGTTTGCACAGTGGTTGCTATTATATTGCAAAGATAGCCGGTAATATTGTCAACTGTCTACAGCTACTCGATTTAAGTTAAAAAATGGCATAGCAAATATCAGTTAGGAGAAAAAGTCAATAGAACTAAATCTATTAACCTTTGAAAAGGAGAAAAAAGATGAGATGTGATCACTATTTAAAAAAATATAAATGGCCTATCAAATTCAGAAGAACACTCTTTGATTTGAAGTAACAGCAAAAGACATGAGACCACACCTTGCAACTAGAAGAAGATAGATTTAATCTCCAGTTCCATCAAGAGCTCTTTACTGTTAAACCTGTGAAACTGTGGACTAGTTGGACATGGAATTAGTTATGTCAATCACAGTAGCATTTACATTTTTTATGTTGAGAAACAAATCCCCTCAGGGTAATTAATGTGCATAGCAAGGATTTTAACGAATCCTTATTACAGAGTTCTACCTTTTTCTGTTCTGAAGAATATTTTACAATGTCCTTTCCAGACTGATTCCTGATTCCTGATTCCTTGCAGTGCTCTAGTGTGGAAAGTTGAAGTGTTGGCATCCCTTTGGTAGTAATTAACCCCTTAAAGTGTACCTTTACCCCCTTTCACATAAAATCACAGCAGCATGCAGCACTGCATGCCGATTTAAAAATGTATTACATTCATAAGTTAAACAAATATATTTCTTATTTACTAACAAATAGAATTCATCCTCTTCCTGGTCTACTTCTGGCACAAATTATGTATGTACCCAAGCATTGCATCCTGGAAAGTTTACATCAGCAGAGCATTGCTGGGAAAACCCCTACCCATTCACTAAAGGATTAAATAAAAATGTAAATGAAAAGATCAGACTTTTGAAAAAAATCCTTTATTTGAAAAAAATATGAATCCACTGACATAATCCAGGGTCAATCACCAGTGATGTCCATGATGACGACTCCTCGATGAAATAAAAAATAAAACAAAAAATAAATAGAAATCATTTTTTTTAAACGACGACCGCTGTCCCGTCTGCTCGCGTCTAACTCCCCCTGCAGAATGTTATTTTGACAGATGCCAGCAACATATAAACAGCTAGTTCCGCCCAACTCTTTACAGTTGTACGGCATCTGACAGGTGAGCCATGATTGGGCAAAGTCAATCATGGCTCTTACAGAGTATTAGGCCCTGATTGTGCAAAGTCTTGCACCTGACCTGTGGTCAGGTGCAAGACTTTAGGCAATCAGGGCTTCACAGGGAGCAGTGCCTTGTGACAGTTGTGCCCTGACAATTTGTGTGTTCGCCGGACACACGACTGCCGATGTTTGAGTCGAACTCACGTTCCACTCGAACATCGAGCCCATGCCTACCCTCTCATGTGATCCAAAGAGAAAACAGCCTCAGGCTGCCTCATTAAAGGGATGGCCCTGATAATAATGAAAATCATGGTACCTGTGCAGTTCCTGTGTTCATAGCCAGATTTAGGGAACTGCTTCCTCTTGCTTGCAGCAAGCTGCGGTATGATTTTTTTTTTTTTTTTAAAGAAGGGCAGGGTAATTTTGTGTAAATTGCAAGAAGGAAAAATTTCAGGGTGGGTGTCATGATGTTCACTTCATGTGTGACAGTGGCCCAGAGTCTAAAGAGCTGCAAGATCTGTGTACAGCCATAGAGAGAAGAAGGGTGCTCAAATCAAAAGAACAGCTTCACACTTTTTAACATGTAAAACAACATCCTAAAAGCACAAATCACAAGTATGTATTTAGCTGTTTAACCAAAACTCGACATAATGCAAAAAGATTCTCACCAGATAATGTAGGTCAAGGTGGCCAGCGTCATTCGTCAGCTCTGTGTGTTTAAGTATATATTCCACCTGCACCTCGTGTTGCCCCTCACATGGCAGGACTGTGTCTAAGGAGTGAAGCTTCAGGAAGCTCTTATTGCGGGAGTAGAAGTGTTTAAGATCCAGACTTGCCATACCATACTCAGGGAATATGTTGTCGGACAATTGCCACATATACTCGAAATTTGTTCTTGCCTTTGATATGAAGACAAATAAGGAAACTTACAAAAATGTACGTGTTCAAAACAAATACTTACATTTCAGATAAAAAATACATTAGATTATAAAATTATGATATTTAAATATAAATGAATAATAAACATTAAAATATAAATAATATGGACAAATATATCTGTGGGGGCCAAACCATCACTTCCAGGACTCCTTCTTCTTCATGCTGAAGATAGTTCTTAATGACATTGGCTGCATGTTTGGGGTTGAATACATTTGGGGCCAATCTCATGCCTCCCTGATGTGGAAAAGTATCTGCTTGTATTTCTTAGCTCTGAGGACACCATTGATCCTGACCAAATATCCAACTCCTTGGAAGAAATGCAGCCCCAGACATGCAGGCAACCTCCAGCATGCTTCACTGTTGCCTGCAAACACCTTAAAATTTTGAGAGTTTCCCGCTTATGCACGTGGAAGATGTGGTTTTAAAATGCTCCCCTCCTGTCAAAGGGGAAGTGGTTAATGGTATCCCGAAACTGTTACTTTCAAGGCATGCCAACTGTCAGGGTTGCCAGAGTGCCTATTTCAGCTCTCAGTCAAACTTTCAAGCCCTGAAATGGTTGGTGTCATAGCTGATCACATGTAGAGCACCATGGCAACTACAATCCAGATAGAGGCTAAGATGGCACCTTCTTTGACTGTAAAGGATAAGAGGATGTAGTTCCGCTTTAAAACTACAAGGAGGATTTATGGCCCCTAAAATCGACTCATTCAGTGCAGTTTTTGATGTATTTTAACCAGTTTGTTGCTTTTTTGTCTATCTACTTTGCACCCTTTATATGATTAAAGAGGACCTCCTGGATTATTAAAAAATAACTCTTGCAGTGGGGTTACCCCCACACTGCAGGATGTAACTGCTTTCGTCTGGGGGGCAAAAAAAAAAGAAGAAAAACCTGATCCTTGTCCTATCTGGCTGCTAGATCAATCCCTGCAACCTCTTCTACCCCGGGCTCCAGCAGTCTAAGGACCTGTGATGTCATCACATCTAATACAGCAGGTCTATTAGACGTGAGGATGCCAAACGACATACCACAGCCACATTGGAAGAGGGGAGCACTGAGCAGGACAGAGGATCAAGTGAGTATGTCTTCCTCATTCCATCCCCTAAAGAAAAACAAGCAGTAAGCCCTTGCATTGTGGGGGTTGCTCCACGGCAAGGGTTAACTTTTAAAAATCATGGAGATCTTCTTTAAAGCTGAACTCCAGAAATGATCTGTTCTTAAAACTTACATTGGTTCAGCTGGGTTACACCTAATTCTTCAAATTTCACATCTGGAGGGTGCTGGGGATTCAGAAACTCACTGTAGTGATCTGTGCTTCATGTGGTCAGAGTTGGTCTTTTCAGAACAACTTGCAGTCTGTATACTGAACACAGGGAATAGCTTGCTCTGCACCTCTGCCATTCACAGAACGTCTTATATTTTTTTTAATGAAGACCTATCAAAGCTCACACAACCTGCTGATAGGAGAACTCTGACTAACCACAGGACATGTGGAACCTTTGCACAGAGACCTCTGCTTCTACGCAGAGAACAAGGGTCCTTCACATTCTAAAGGAAACAAACTGCAATGCACATCTTCACATAATGGAATGTATTTAGCTGATATAAAGTGATAGTTCATCAGGACTTCAAAACTAGACATGCAACATACAAGTGGTTCACATCTGTGCCTTGTGGTGTGCCCCAAAACAAAAGTGTTGCAATGGACTGCCCAGGTGTGCTGGGGCACTGCAATACACCTAGCATTTAACATTGTGGCAATGCGCAATTCAAACGTACATTACCATAGGGCTCTAGTGTGAACGGACCTTTAAAACTGTTCAGCGCCAGGGAAATTGTGTAGAGAAATAAGAGACATTTTATAACTAACCCCTTACATATAGACTAATAGATGCACCAATATACAAACAAATTTTAGTACCGTTAAGATTTTACTTCCCTTCCAACCATTAGTATCGAGAGTGAAAGAAGCTTGCCCATTGTCGTCTGTCACTAAGGTGTCGTTGATCGGGTCTTCATAACTTGTTAGGTAAACATTAATGCCTGGTATAGGGTTATCACCAACATCCACCACTTTAATCTAAAAGAAGACACAAGAAGATACAATCAGTTGGGTTACAGGCTTAATACTTACTATTGGTCGTGATTTTATTTTATAGAGAATTAGTACAATGCCAGAAATAAACAGGAGACCTGTACATGAGTCCTCACAGTCACAGAACATTATTTTAGTGGCTTTTCTACTATTTACTCATTACTATTTGGTAAATTTATAACCAACTCGCAGAGCCATTATCCAGCATCTGCCAAAAATTGAAATAGACCTGGTGGGCTGCCCTTTTAATTCTCTACACCTTCGAGGGGACTGGGAACTTATTCCATGGAAACACAAAGTATGCTATGGTGCTGCAGTGAGAAATGGACATAGTGATAGATGTGCCTTACACAGCTTTTTGAAACACAACATAAATATACAAAAATATTTGTATGTTATGAATTGTAAATCTCCACTTGGGGCTAGGGATGAACAGATACCAAGTACTGTACATGGTACATGTACAAGTACAGATACTTTTTCAGCTACTTGATTAGAGAAAAACTCAAAACTTAGGAGGCAGCTGTCATTTTTAAGGAGCATTGGCTACAGGGATCCTAGGATTTGTGCATCCCTGTTTGCCTGTTTTAATGTATGATATATATATATATATATGTGTATATATATATATATACACATACACACACACATATATACATACTGTACATGCATACACTATATTATCAAAAGTATTGGGACACCCCTTCAAAACACTGGATTCAGGGGTTCCGTGAAATTTCCTTGCTATTAAATATTTCTCGGTCACCTGTTAGTGGTATTATAACAACGTGGAAGCAACTGGGAACAACAACAACTCAGCCACGAAGTAGTAGGCCACGTAAAATGACAGAGCGGGGTCAGCACGTGCTGAAGCGCATAGTGCACAGAAGTCGCCAACTGTCTGCAAAGTTAATAGCTACAGACCTCTAAACTTCGTCTGGCCTTCAGATTGGCACAACAACAGTTCGTAGAGAGCTTCAAGGAATGGGGTTCCATGGCTGAGCAGCTGCATCCAAGCCTTACAACACCAAGTGCAATGCAAAGCGTCGGATGCAGTGCTGTAAAGCACGCCGCCACTGGACTCTAGAGAAGTGGAGACGTGTTCTCTGGAGTGAGGTATAACGCTTCTCATTCTGGCAATCCGATGGACGTGTCTGGGTTTGGCGGTAGCCAGGAAAACAGTATTTGCCTGACTGCATTGTGCCAAGTGTGAAGTTTGGTGGAGGGGGGATTATGGTGTGGGGTTGATTTTCAGGGGTTGGGCTTGCCCCCTTAGTTCCAGTGAAGGGAACTCTTAAGGCATCTGCATACCAAGACATTTTGGACAATCTCATGCCCCCAACTTTTCAGGAACAGTTTGGGGATGGCCCCTTCCTGTTCCAACATGATTGCGCACCAGTGCACAAAGCAAGGTCCATAAAGACATGGATGAGCAAGTTTGGGGTGGCGGAACTTGACTGGCCTGTACAGAGTCCTGACCTCAACCCGATAGAACACCTTTGGGATGAATTAGAGCAGAGACTGCGAGCCAGGCCTTCTCGTCCAACATCAGTCCCTGACGTCACAAATGCGCTTCTGGAAGAATGGTCAAACATTCCCATAGACACACTCCTAAACGTTGTGGGCGCCTCCCTAGAAGAGTTGAAGCTGTTATGGCGGCAAAGGGTGGGCCAACTCAATACTGATACCTACGGACTAAGACTGGGATGCCATTAAAGTTCATGTGCGTGTAAAGGCAGGTGTCCCAATACTTTTGGTAATATAGTGTATCTAGGGATGCACCGATACCATTTTTTCCAGACCAAGTACTTGTCATCACAAATACCAATTACTGATTTTTTTACATTTTTTAAAATTTATTTATTGTCATGTAACAGTTTTTCTAAAACAATACAGACTAATGATTTCAGGGCAGTGGCAAAGCACCAGGGCACAGTCGCAGCTGCAACCAATGCAACCCTCATAGTTCTCGTGAAAGTGCCAAGTATCGGCACTGGTATCTGAACTGAAATGTGGGCATCTAGTTGGGGCCACTAGATGGAGTCTTGATGGACAGGCAGATTGAGTTAGGAGGCCTAAGCACTGCAGGAAATTGTTCAAAATGGCCAGACCCACACTTACTTTAGTATTATATTTTAACATTAACTCAGACACCAACTCGACAGAAGCTTGTTACTTTATTGTGCATGTCCAAACTTTCTTTATTGAGGAAAAACTTTCTCTAGGGTTTAGGTTTTTGAGATTAGGGATGGGCCCAGTGTTCGATTTGAACATGAGTTTGAATCGAACATCGGCAGTTCGAGCGCTTGTTCGAATCGAACATCGGGATGTTCGCGGTTTGTTCGACTACGGACATTCCATAATACAAAATGCCCACTGAAGCTCTGATTTGCTAAAGTCTTTGACTCAGAGGGCTCACGGCTCAGTGGAGGAGGGGCCTGAAGGAGAAAGTTCTCTATCAGGTCCCCCCATGCTAATTGACAGCAGGCAGTGGGCGGGTGCAATAGCCAGCTTGCTATTGGCCAGACGGGGGAACGGAGAAGCCGACAGACCAAGGGAAGACAGCAGCAGAGGTACGGGGGCAGCGGAGCAATGCAGAGGTCTGTGTCCCCGCTGCCTCCGCCAACACAGGTGGGGAAAAAAGCGGGGATTTGAAGGGACACAGGCCGCTGCAGCCACATGTACCGGCAGCTGTATCTGGGGTCGAACATTCGACCCCCGTACACTTACATTGAGTTTGAGTTCGTACTCGAACATTTCGGCGGTTGGAATGTTCGAGTACGAACCGAACACGGAGGTGTTTGGCTCATCCCTATTTGAGATCAGATAAATAAGTTCTAAAGCCAGCCACTAAAATCTCAGTGTTAAAATGTTATTATAACTTCAAAAGTTGTTCTAGGTCTTTTTTAATTTGAAGCTTTCATTAAAATAATTCCCAGTGATCTTCTATGAAGGTCCTTAAAGGAAAACTATGGGGTTAAGGCTTTTCCCCATAGTTCTCCTTAGGGTAATGGGAGGACACAAACTAGCATCCTCCCGTCACCCTAGGCTCAGTATACCGCGAGCTACTAAGACGCCGTAGCTGAAGCGGATCCCGACAGCTGGCTCTGCCTATCTAGAGGCCGAGCCAGTTCCTATCTAGAGGCCGAGCCAGCTGTACCCGCCCCCTCCCCCGTCCGTTCCGCCAGTCGGCACTGACGGATCGGAGCGGGGCAGGGGGAATCCAGCCCCTCCCCTGTCAGGGCAGAGAGCCGTGACAGGATCGAGAGGTGGGCGAACGCCGGTATGTGTTCGCTCACCTCCTGATCTACTGAGCCGACCTGTGACAGTCTCATTGTCACAGGTCGGCTAGAACTATGAGGATGAGTGAAAAACACCTCATAGTTCTTCTTTTAAGCACTTCTTGCAATGGGATGATCTCCCAATTGTACTTTTCTCATGACAGAGTCACTATAAAATCAGTCTGAGATCAGTTTGAGCTTTCATCTTTATTTCTTTATACAAATAAATGTCAATGTATTCCAAATGTAAAGTGTGTGGCAAATGCATGGCAAACACATTGTAAAGGCATCTCAAAAACCCATGCATACTAGCCTTAAGGGGACACTAAAATCAGGAGTTTAATCTTAAAATGCATTCAAGTACCAAAACTATTAACAGAAATGTATGTTATTTGTGTATCATTCAGCTATAGACCCTCAAATCATCTCTGGAAATGTGTCGACACTGACCTTCTTTCAGGAGGGTGGTCTCTGTGTGTGTTGTAAAGTATCCACTGCTCCAAGCTCACTACCATGATGGACTACAATCTCAATACAAATTAGTAAGCAAAACATGAGATTGTAGTCTATCACAGGAGCGAGCTTGGAGCGGTGACTACTTTACAACATGCACAGGGGCCTTGGAGAACAAAAGTATCCACCATCCAGAAGGAAGGACAGTGTCAGCTCCAATTTAGAGATTATCTGAGGGGCTACAGCCGAGTGATACACAAATAAGATACATTTCTGTTAATAGGGTACTTGAATGCATTTTTAAGATTTAACTACTGAGTTTAGTGTCACTTTAAGAAGAACTTACCTCAAACTTTTGACAATATTAGGCTTAGTTCATAAAGCTCGTAGAACTCATGTGGTAGGTTTTATCATTATCACTATTTTCAGCCGTGTGACTGTTAATGCTGAAAATAATGATCTTTATAGTTTAGTAAATTCAGCTTGTTTGTGTTAGTGCAGAGACTCACCACTCCAGTGTAGGGGATCCCAACTTTGTAGTTATTGTCAGCATTAACAAACGACACCTTATTGATTATGTTGGATACACTAGTTTGGCTAGTTGTAGATAACTCAATTCCTGCCAAAGGAAACATTGAAAATAAAAAAGAGATAACATACACCTTCAGCCAATCAGGGGATTAGAAATGTAATCTTAAAGAGACTCTGTAATGGTTGTGTGTGTGTGTTTTACCCACTTGAAGACCAGGCGTTTAGACCCCCTTCCTGGGCAGGCCATTTTTTGGTAATCAGCGCTGCGGTACTTTGACGTTTATTCCGTCATGCAACGCTGTACTGAAATGAATTTTATACCATTTTTTGGTGACACATAGAGCTTTCTTTTGGTGGTATTTAATCACTACTACGGGTTTTATTTTTTACTATTATTCTTTTACATTATGTTAGGAAACATTTATTATTACCCAGTTTTTTGGTAAAATATAAAAGTCGGAGTCACGTCGGGTAAATAGACACGCAACATGTCAAGCTTTAAAATTGCGCGTACACGCGACATCGAAGATGACCATCAGCAACCACCAGCTGCCTCTGGCATCCTGCTATCAGCATAAGCCTATCCAGTGTGTCAAGCAGTCATACCAGGCACAGGCACTCGTGCCCAGTGGTGACTCTAAGAGCAATATATAGGGGGGGCAAATAAAATACCACAGTTAAAATGGGGGGGCACTAATAATTTTAACCACTAAAAAAACCGAAAGAAGTATATATAAATAAAATTACAAAATACGAGAGTAATGCGGTATGCAATGATACCTTTTTATTGTACTAACCTAATACTTAGAAGACAAGCTTTCAAGAGTTTCTTCCTCAGGTATTGCTTCAGACTTGAGAAAGAGGAAAACTCTCAAAAGCTTTTCAATTTCAGCAAACACCAGGGCTGTGTAAATAATAACCTATAGCGATAGAGGACTACAAACCGCCTCAATACATTACACAGTAATGCAAAATACCACCAGCTGTAAAGGGACTACAAATCCCAGCAATACATTATACAGTAATGCAGAATACCATCATCTATAGAGCACTACAAATCCCATCAATACATTATACAGCCTTGCGGAATAATACCATTAGCTATAGAGGAATACAAATCCCAGCAAAACATAGAGCAATGCAGAATAATAGTATATACATTTGCCACATACCCTGTGCTGCTGCTCTACTCTGGGGTTCTGGCCTAATGTATTGGGCAGAGCTTGTCAGGAGGGGTGGGGAGGGTCTTAGTAAGGGAAGGGAAGATGTGCGGGTGGCGGAAGCGCTGTAAGCAGGCATTGCGTGGCCCCCCAGAAGGCTGCCGCAAGGCCCGCTGCCGGACCGAAGACACCCAAGTCAATTTGAAAAATGTAAGGGCTGGTATCGGTTTTTAGTATTGGGACAGAGGTCAGTTAAAGCGCAGAGTGCATTGGTCGATAATGTATCGCAGAGTGCGGAGGACAGCAATGCAACGAAGAGTTCGTAGGACAGCAATGTAACGCAAAGTGCGGAGATCAGTAATGTAACGCAAAGTGCTGAGGTCAGTAATGTAATGCAGAGTGCGGATGACAGCAATGTAACGCAGAGTGCAGATGACAGCAATGTAACGCAGAGTGCGGATGACAGCAATGTAACGCAGAGTGCGGAGGTCAGCAATGTAACGCAAAGTGCGGAGGTCAGTAATTTAATGCAGAGTGCGGAGGTCAGTAATGTAACGCAGAGTGCGGAGGTCAGTAATGTAACGCAGAGTGCGGAGGTCAGTAATGTAACGCAGAGTGCGGAGGTCAGTAATGCAACGCAGAGTGTGAAAGACAGCAGTGTAACGCAGAGTGCGGAGGACAGCAATGCAACGCAGAGTGCGGATAACAGCAATGTAACGCAGAGGGCGGAGGGCAGTAATGTAACGCAGAGGGCGGAGGGCAGTAATGTAACGCAGAGGGCGGAGGGCAGTAATGTAACGCAGAGGGCGGAGGGCAGTAATGTAACGCAGAGGGCGGAGGGCAGTAATGTAACGCAGAGGGCGGAGGGCAGTAATGTAACGCAGAGGGCGGAGGGCAGTAATGTAACGCAGAGGGCGGAGGGCAGTAATGTAACGCAGAGGGCGGAGGTCAGTAATGTAACGCAAAGTGCGGATGACAACAGTGTAAGATAGAAAGGGACTTACAGTTTTGATGTATAGATCATGTGCTCTCTCATGCCCTCTTCTTCCTCTCCGGGTGGTCAGTAATGTAACGCAAAGTGCGGATGACAGCAATGTAACGCAGAGTACGGAGGACAGCACTGTAACGCAGAGTGCAGATGACAGCACTGTAACGCAGAGTGCGAATGACAGCAATGTAACGCAGAGTGCGGATGACAGCAATGTAACGCAGAGTGCGGATGACAGCAATGTAACGCAGAGTGCGGATGACAGCAATGTAACGCAGAGTGCGGATGACAGCAATGTAACGCAGAGTGCGGATGACAGCAATGTAACGCAAAGTGCGGATGACAGCAATGTAACGCAAAGTGCGGATGACAGCAATGTAACGCAAAGTGCGGATGACAACAGTGTAAGATAGAAAGGGACTTACAGTTTTGATGTATAGATCATGTGCTCTCTCATGCCCTCTTCTTCCTCTCCGGGTGGTCAGTAATGTAACGCAAAGTGCGGATGACAGCAATGTAACGCAGAGTACGGAGGACAGCACTGTAACGCAGAGTGCAGATGACAGCACTGTAACGCAGAGTGCGAATGACAGCAATGTAACGCAGAGTGCGGATGACAGCAATGTAACGCAGAGTACGGAGGACAGCAATGTAACGCAGAGTACGGAGGACAGCAATGTAACGCAGAGTGCGGAGGACAGCACTGTAACACAGAGTGCGGAGGACAGCACTGTAACGCAGAGTGCGGATGACAGCAATGTAACGCAGGGGTCGGATGACAGCAATGTAACGCAGAGTGCGTATGACAGCAATGTAAAGCAGAGTATGGAGGACAGCACTGTAACGCAGAGTGCGGATGACAGCAATGTAACGCAAAGTGTGGATGACAGCAATGTAATGCAAAGTGTGGATGACAGCAATGTAACGCAAAGTGCGGATGACAGTGTAAGATAGAAAGGGACTTACAGTTTTGATGTACTAGATCATGTGCTCTGTCATGCCCTCTTCTTCCTCTCCGGGTGGTGGGTGGTGGTGGGGTGGGGGCAGTGATGTTTCTCCCATGTGAAGCCCCAAGCACCCTTGATGCGTCTTCTCTGTCCCTACTCTGCTAAAATACTGCTAATACACCCCCCATGCACAAATAAAATAATACACTTCCCCCCACACACATTTTTCTGCACTAGACCTTACGAGTGATCCATCATTCGGCCGGAGCTCAGAACTGACAGAGCTCCGGCTGAAGCTGACAGGTGCAGCTCTGCAGTCTGCATCTGTCAGAGATGCAGACCGTGTAGCTGCTCCCGCAAGTCGGGCATGCGGTCCGTGACAGTGTGTCCGACTTGTCTCCGACCGTCAGCTGGAGAGAGACCGCTGCCGTACTGTGAAGCTGTGCGGCAGCTGCCATTTTAAAGGGGAATCAGCGGGGGGGGCAAGGAATAACCCCCTTGCCCCCCTGTAGAGACGCCTATGCTCGTGCCCCTCTCTGTCTGCACAACTACTGTTCCCATCTCCAGTGGGGCTCAGACGAGAGCAGCAAGGGAAGGCCTTCCTCGTCACTTCAGGCTCACACCAAGCTAGGTGACAGATTTGCTGCAGTCCCTAATGATACAAAACACACACTTTGCTCCCAGTGTCTAGATACCACGCATGCTTTTTCTTAGGTTCTTGAAGTCACATTATTAATTTATTACGATTATTACTGAAAAGAAAGGTACTTTGTTACTCTGAAGTTGAAAACACAATGCTAATTCTATTTTAACAGTCTGTATCCATTACATGTCCCCTTTCTAAGTGTGACAGAAGAAAGTTAAAAGCAGAAGTTACCCGTTCCACTATCAGTGATGGTGGCTTCTCCTTTCAGAACCTGCTCCATGCTGATGCTTTTCAGCTTAAAGACTGTAGAATTAACTTCTATGATATGACATCCTGATCTGTCCAACTGAGAGAGAGACACACAAAGTGAATTAGTTAGTGACCTTAGAGGTGACATTTCTTTAGCTCAAGTCTTTCCTCTTACCACATTCTTTTCAGATATTTACCGATCCTCCGCTTGGCTACACAGAGAGCTGCTGTCATCCTCTGAAACTCACAGGATGACAGCATCTCCGACTTCCTCTTCGCTTGCTGCTCCTCCGTGCACACTGCCCGGCCATCCTGGATGACAGCCTCCTCCTCTAACCCCCCCCCCGCCAGCTGCAGTGCTTCATTTTGTCAGAACTATTGGGCAGAAAGGAATCAATTTCAAAGG
>NW_017308462.1:191516-194563 GCF_000935625.1 Nanorana parkeri | reverse complement strand
TTACTAGGCACTTTGTACTATTACTGGGCACTTTGTACTATTACAGGGCACTTTGTACTATTACTGGGTACTTTGTAGTATTACTGGGCACTATGTACTGTTACTGGGAACTTTGTACTATTACTGGGCACTTTGTACTATTGCTGGGTACTTTGTACTATTGATGTAATGGATGACGTCACCTCAAGTGAACCTGCGCTTTGCGCGAGTAGGACACAGCAACAGGTCCATTTCGATGCCGGCCACACCCGCACCCCATTATCACATTACTTTCACTCCCTTATCACTCCATCTGGCCACCTGGAGCGGTAGACCCGTGTGAGCTTTTTTTTTTTTGCTTTTGTAATAGCTATTGTCAGGTCTCTAATGAAATGGCAGCTCACTGTAAGAGAAGACGTAGTCTACCGGCAACCCGTGTCTCACACCTCCCATCTCTCCCGGTGATGCAGCCTCCATCATTGTCGTCGGCATTCCAAACTTCCCATAGTGTCAGATGTCTGCGCCTTATGTCGTGGTTCCATCCTCTGACCCATAAATAACTGCTAAGTGCTGTAGTGAACTAGGGATTGGTGAATGAAGACGTGGCACACAGTTGGCTACACGGGCATCTAACACCCCAGCCCCGGAAGTGTCAAGTGCCAAAGAGACGGCTGCAGTGCTGGAATGGAGGGGAGGTAGGAGACACAAGTCACTAGAGAGGTGAGTACACAACGTCTACTCTTAAAGGGGGTAAGAGTGGGAGGCGGCATGCCACGCCTGTGTGTTTGTGGGGATACACACAGCTTACTAGCACACACAAGGGTGGCTCCATAGGACCCTGCAAGGGAAAGGAGGCACCTCAAACCAGGATACCAGGGTCGGTGCTCAGGGGACCTGCTGATTATGTAGGTAACTAAAACTATCAAGGAGCAGCATCCATTGTAAGTGATTTAATCAGCATTTGAAATAGATGAAACAACTTTAATCTCACTTGAACCCATGTTTAACCCTAATTAGCCCCACATCTCCTTTCTCTAGTTATGTAGTTTGCTACATTTATTCATTTATTTAACATTTTACTATCAGGGCCGGTTTACCATACCACTGAGCAGAAGGAACGGTATCTATGCATTTAGTGCATAGGACAGCACAATGCACTGCAGGCTTGGTGTGCTGGTGTGTTCTGTTGGCACACCTTCCAAATGGCACCCCAATGCACCTCCTGGTACCGCAATAGCATGCATTGTGCTGCCATCTAGCAGGTTACACCTTCCTGTTACAAGTATCAGGCTAAAGGTTGTAATCCGTATATGTAGAGGGAGTAGTCAACCTCGGCCCCCCAACTGTGGTGAAATTTCCATTTCCGAATTTTGGATCCTGTCCCAATTTCGTTCAAATACTAAACTGAATCGGACATGTGACTTTTCTGGCCAATCAGATGTGTTTTTCGGTTTAATGCATCCGAATGGGTCTGAATCCGAAATTTCGTTATGGCAACATTGGAGCCATATACAGTATATACATATAATACTAAAGCTGGGGCACCTAGATCCGAATGGCATTCGGGATCCAAATTTCCAAATTGAACTCCCGAATGCCATTCGGGTCTGAAAGCATCTGTAGAATAAAAAGATGCTAGTTGCAATTTTTTACGTCGCATGGTATTTGCGCAAATGTTTATCAAAAAGTTATTCATTAGGAAAAAATACACTAGAATGATATTTAGTGCACAGAGACAGAATATAATGCCCATTTTTTTTGTAAAATATAAAAGACGGGGTCACGTCGGGTAAATAGATACCAAACATGTCAAGCCTTAAAATTGCGTGTGCGTCTGTGAAACCGCAGTGAAACCAAACTTTCCCATAGGCGCTGTGAAACCAAACTTTCCCATAGGCGACGCTTTAAACGCTTTTACGGCTCATCAGTTTAGTGCTAACAGTGATTGATGGGCCTACAAGTTTTTGTACGTAGGCCCATCCGATGCGTGTTTGCATTGTATGTGCGTGGGTGTGGAGGACCCAGTGACACCGGAAGTGATGTAATGCACATCACTTCCAGGTCCAGTGATCAGAGGAGGAAGCCGCTGATCTCTCCTCCGATCTATCAGGGGAGACCCCACCACACCAGTTCCGGGCTCACACGGGGGACAGTGGAGCCCAGGAAGCCGACAGCAGCACTGGCGGTAGCAGAGGAGGTGGGGAGGGTGGCACCGTACAAGCGATCCAGTCCCGTATAGACGCTTGATAACTTTTATTTATACAGCAATCGCCGGCTGTTTAAAATGGGCTAAGATAGCTAGGAGCCAGAGAATGTGCCCAGTGACACCGGAAGTGATGTAATACACATAATTTCCGGGTCCAGTGATCAGAGGAGAGATCAGCATCTTGGAATAGGGACGGCGATAAGGTGACAACAGGGGAGGCCCGCCGTGCCGGGGACATGTCGCAGCACCGTACAAGCGATCCGGCGCCTGTAAAGACGCCCAATTGGTCCTATTTACTCACTAATCGCCAACTGTTTAAAACAGTACCGAGAACACGGCTGCAGCAGTATAACCACTGCCAGCGGACGACGTACGTTTACGTGAACCCGCTGGAAGTGGATAATATGGCTCCCAGACCCGTATTGCTTTCTGGAGCTCCCGAATGGTATTTGGAAATTCGGATCCCGAATGCCATTCGGGTCTGGGAGCCTCAGCTTTAGTCTTAATATCTGTATATGGTTTTCTGTGGTATTCGCAACTCATCCGAAATGAATGAATATTCGGATTTCGTCCGAATCCGAAACCCGAACCGAATTGTATTTCAGATCCGAATCCCGAATCCTGAAATAACGAAATATCTGAACTGAATTTTCCAATGTCTAGTTGGGACGTGGTGCATGGGAACCGGTCAGGGTTGGTCCACAAAGAGAGAGTGATCGGAATAATTCGGCATGAACACGTCTATAACAGCGAGCTGCCTGGCAATCAGTGCGAGGACACGGCATCCTCTCTGCCAGCCCGGCCGGGTCCTCCTTAGTAAACGCGTCTTATCTGTGTTTGGTTACTACAGCACACGAGCCGT